>NC_050524.1:32046161-32050234 GCF_002922805.2 Oryzias melastigma | reverse complement strand
AAAAAACAAAAAAAAAAAAACACTAGCAATATTGGAGCTATTCAGCCAAATAGTTTTGAACCAGATAGCTGGTCAAATTATGAAAATAAAGATTTTAATGGATCTATTTGCCTGCAAGTGGATGATTTGGAATTAGAGCAGGGGAGATGTGGCCCGCCTATGGCTATTGTTGCGATACAAAGCTGGGCTTTTTCAAATGGCGAGTTTGTATCTGCTCTTGATCCATCACCATCTAAACCAGAGGTCTACAACCTTCAACTCTCGACAACCAAAACCCAACTGGAGCCTCAAAGTCTTCACTAACTCTTTAAAAAATAAGATACTGATTTATATTCATGCTTTTTCTACTGACATGATACATTTAAACAACCTTTTGTCCTTTTGTGGGTATTTTGGCATAAATAAAGCATAAACATGAGGAGAAAATAGTTTTATTAAAATGACATAAATTTTGACAGATCTTTACATGACTTCCTTTCAAAATAAAATACATTTACATCTTAAGATAATATTAATGTGGCAAATGTAGCAGGAAGTGGAACGTTCACAGATAAAAACGATATTACTGTTTCTGGTGTATTTTAGTAACAGATTCATAAATATAACCAACAATAACTAAATTAAAGCTAATGAAGTGACCACTACAATATAATAAACATTTTATTTTAACCAAAGAGCCACAATGGAGGGGTAAAAGAGCCACTGGTGGCTCTGGAGCCGCAGGTTGCAGATGCCTGATCTAAACAAAGAAATACTCAGAACAGCAGTTTTGACCTTCAATTATTTTTTATATGTTCTCCATTATGAGAAAATTCTGAAGGAACATATTAAAAAGACCAAAAACATTTAATAGGAGTTGGTCTTCAACAGTAGATAGGTCAGCTGAGGTCATTTTTGGTGCCGTTTTGGGCCAACCTTTAAACTCAGCAAATCATTACAGCAATTTTTACTTTTTTTTTTTTCTTTTTTTTGCTATGGAAGTAATCAGAGTAAATACTTGAACCATGTTGTGTGTCACAAGAATAAAGTTCCTTAGACCTGGTTCATAGAGGAGTTCTGTCTCATATTGACTCATGAAAGATGGAGGAGAGAGTTTTACTGAAGATTTATTCTGCTGTCACTTTTGAAAAAGGGGAGGCTGCATTGCATGCATGCGTGTGTGCTTGTGTGTAAAGGTGTACTGGTGGGCATTGCTGTGTATTTAAGTGTATAAGCTTCGATATTTTTATCCATTTGTGTGCAGGTTATGGGTATCTCTGTGTGGCCTTGGCTGTCTTCTGTGTGGATAGACTCGCTCTGTCACCAGTGGCAAGTAACTGACAGGCTGGGGGTTTGCAGTGACATGGACCTTGCATATATTTCTTCCATTACCTTGTGTGTACATTGGCCTGGTGTTCCCCTTGGCAGTGTATGCTGGAGTTATCTAGGCTGGTAGTGGATTAAACAAGCACCCTCTACCCTGGCTTTGGCAGAGGAACGATAAACTCCCACCCCCATTAATTCAAATGGCTGGCAAATGCTTCCTGTTGCTTTTCCTTATTTGTGAACTACTTGCAGCATCTACCTTAGAGTGAGCAGGAGGTGTTTTGTTCTTTGAAGCCCGTGCAGGGGTAATTTTTTGGTAAAAGTGGAAATAAAAAGTCTGGATTGGTAAGAAATGAACGTGGAAATGAAATGTTGCTGCCTCTGTAAAAGCCAATTCAGGTGTGAAGAGAATAATCAGGAACCCCCAACAGGATAGTCAGAATGTGACCAAGTTAATCTAAGCAAGAAACTAAAAATAAATAAATTTAAAAATTTAAAAATAAAATAAATTTAAATAAATAAAGCAAATTCTTTGCTTTGTACCACACCTTTTGCTGAAATGCGACAGATTTCAGTCAGACTCAGGTGGCGGGAAAAAAATAAATAAAGAAATTGTTGTACAAGGAAGTGCAACTGCAGACATTTTTAGCTCTCAGAAGAAACATCTATAACTATTCACCTATGTCCATTTGAAGGGGGCTCGCCAGCCAGAGAAACATTTGTCTTCACTTTGCTTTTCTTCTCTGCTTCCAGCTCCCCTACAAATCGTTACTTCGCTTTTCATTAGGCTGGATCAATAAGGCAGATCGGTCACTGGTCATGTGGCAGACACCCCGCTCTGTCTCTCCCACTCTTTCTATTTATCCCTACTTCTTTTTGCTCTTTCATTTCACTCCTCTTGTGTCTTCGGCAAACATTCAGCAGGTAGGTCCTGGGAGGCAGCAGGTGGCTGCAGGCGGCAAGGTGGAAGATTGCTTCTCAGCCTAATATAAAAGCAATTGGTCGAGGTATCACTAAGTGTTTGTGTAACCCTAAGTGATCACTCGCTATAGTTTAATCAAGAGCATCTAACCGCTCAAATCTACTGTAATATTGAAAATGGAAGGTGCATGCAGAAAAACAAAAAGTAATGTAGATATTCCCACTTAAAGTCTATTGCAGAGGTGTCAAACTAATTCACACAAGGAGCCAAAATCCAAAACACACCTTAGGTTATGGGCAGAACAGGATAAACATTTATTGAACACTCTAAAACTAATTTTTTAAAACTTTAAAACTGAAACTTTTTAACATAATTATGAATAATAAAAAGGCAGGGATATTATCCCCAAATAAATCAACTTAAACCTTAAATAACATTCAATACTTTACTCTCCATAAAAATACAGTTTCTCTGAATTACAAGTTAAAAATAAGCACAAGATAACATCGGGCCATTAATAACAACAAAATAAAATGATCTGGAGGACCGGATATAATTACCCGGAGGGCCGGGTCTGGCCCCCGGGCCTTGACTTTGACTCATGTGGTCTATTGAAGAATATTTTCTGTCTGGCATAGCAAGCCGCTCAACCCACTGGGTGCCCACATATGCTAATGTGGGCAAACACAGGTGAGGCCACCCTTGAAAACTCCAGACAAACCTATTGGGGCCAACATTTTCTGCCCACTTTTAAACCATATGGGGCCCACCTGGCCCTGCTGGCTGCTTTAGGATGTGTAGATCAGCATCATGGATGTGCAGCAGACACATCTGCAGCAACTGTGTGATGCTGTCATGTCAATACGGACCAAACTCTCTGAGGAAAAGTACCTTTTTGAATCTATGTCACCAATGATTGAGGCAGTTCTGAAGACTAAAGGGGGTCCAACCCAATAATAGCAAGGTGTATCTAATACAGTGGCCGGTGAGTGTATAAATAAATATAATTGTGTCTATCAGTGTGAACAACAAACATGTTAAGCCAGGTTGTCTCTGCCCACTTGTGAACAAAAGTTGGAAGAGTTCCTTTTTCTGTTGACCATTTGGGCACAACATCCTCTAAAGCAGGGGTCTCCAACTAATTTGGCGAGAGGTCCAGTAACTCTGTCAGCTTGGTAGACCGGGGTCCGAACATGCAAAAACATTCAGTCAATATCTCACTTTTGTGTTCTTTTATTTAATTACAAAGTGTAGTTACATTTGCAAAGAACTCTTTTAGCTTATTGTCTCAACAAGTATTTCTCTCATTCCTTTTTGTACAAAAATACATACATGTCCATGAATTATAGAGTAAAAAAAGATATTGTACATAAACTTGCCTCCTTATAGTGCAATATGTGTGCTCTTTCACAAACTTTAACATTCTGCTGTCTGTCAATTAAAGTGCAACAGGTAACAAGAATGTACCTTAAAAAGCATTCATAATTAATCCCTCAAATGTTAATTTTCTGTTTTACAACCTTAAAAGTAGGTTGCAAATAATGGTACATATTAAACATTAAAGTAGGAACTTTCATAAGTGTGAAAAACATTATAAACATAAAGGTAAACTATAAAACAGACTTAAAGAGACGTAGATGGTACTTTGAATGGTGGTGTTGAGCTGGAACTGTATGGAGCTAAATTTGGGCCAATATTATTTGAAACCCAAATAAAACAGATTGAAAGAATATTGGTGTTTGGCCAAAAATAATTTAGAATGTCTGAATTTTTTTACTGTTCTAAAATAATCTTAATTATTTTCAACTTCAAATTTTCTCTTTTTTAGGCTTAAACTCAGAATTTC
>NC_050524.1:32040916-32045754 GCF_002922805.2 Oryzias melastigma | reverse complement strand
AAAACTAATTTTTTAAAACTTTAAAACTGGAACTTTTTAACATAATTATGAACTAGATACATAGCATCACCTGCGATAATGCAAGTGTGAATGCTTTAAGCTGAATTTGACCGTTGAGATGCTAGTGCTGATAGATGAAGATGCTGAAATTGAAAGCTAAAATCACTGAAGCTGATAGCCAGCTAAAATATTAGTTAAAAGCCAGAATTAGCATAATAAACAAAAAAAAACAAAAAAAACTTAGATCACTCAAAAAAGATAGCATGGAGCTGAAAAATAGCAACATTTCAAAATAGTCTAAAAAACAAAAAAAAAGCCTAAATTTGCCAAAACAGCTAGCGTGTAGCTGAAATATTAGCTAAATTAAAAACAGTCAAAAAACATAAAAAAAGCCCGAAACAGCCAAAACATCTAGTATTTAGTTGAAACATTAGCTAAACTCCAAAAAAAGACAAAACAAAAACCTGAAAAAAGCCTAAATTAGCCAAAAGAGCTAACATGTAGCTGAAATATTAGCTAAACAAAACAGTCTAAAAAAATGAAAAAATCTGTAATTAGCCAAAACAGCTAGCACGTAACTGAAATATTACCTCAAGAAATTTGCTCAAATGTCTTAGTAGATGCCAAAATAGTCCAAAAAGCTAGCAGGATTCCAATTTTTAAAACTTGAAAACTGTAACTTTTTAACATTATTAAAGGCAGGAATATTATCCCAAAATAAATCAACTTAAACCTCAAATAACTTTCAATATTTTACTTTCCATAAAAATACAGTTTCTCAGAATTACAAGTTAAAAATAAGCACAAGATAACATCGGGCCATTAATAACAACAAAATAAAATTACCCGGAGGGCCGGGTCTGGCCCCCGGGCCTTGACTTTGACACATGTGGTATATTGAATGATATTTTCTGTCTGGCATAGCAAGCCACTCAACCCACTGGGTGCCCACATATGCTAATGTGGGCAAACACAGGTGAGGCCACCCTTGAAAACTCCAGACAAACCTATTGGGGCCAACATTTTCTGCCCACTTTTAAACCATATGGGGCCCACCTGACCCTGCTGGCTGCTTTAGGATGTGTAGATCAGCATCATTGATGTGCAGCAGACACATCTGCAGCAACTGTGTGATGCTGTCATGTCAATACGGACCAAACTCTCTGAGGGAAAGTACCTTTTTAAATCTATGTCACCAATGATTGAGGCAGTTCTGAAGACTAAAGGGGGTCCAACCCAATAATAGCAAGGTGTATCTAATACAGTGGCCGGTGAGTGTATAAATAAATATAATAGTGTCTATCAGTGTGAACAACAAACATGTTAAGCCAGGTTGTCTCTGCCCACTTGCGAACGAAAGTTGGAAGAGTTCCTTTTTCTGTTGACCATTTGGGCACAACATCCTCTAAAGTACACATTTCTCTTTTTGGTACTGTGAAACAAACTTCATGAAAGCCAAGAAAATAAAATAAAAGCAAGTATGAATTGTCTTGTCACTGTGTACCCTCAGAAACAAACTGGAGAAAATGTGTGATTGCGCCATATCTGAATATCCATGAGCTTCTTGGTTGCACAGAGGTTGGATGGGTGTTGGAGCTTGGACGACAGAGTTGTTTGATGTCTGTGTGTGCTCAGTTTGGACTCACCCAGCACAGTGAGTCGGGCAGGACGGGACCTCATGGCAGCCTGCACGGCCTGGCACTCAAACACGGCGTCGTCCATCAGCTCGACACGCTGGATTCGTAAGTGATGCTCCCCTGAACCGTGGTCGCCAATCACTGTGTAACGTGGATAGCCTGCAGTGCAAACACAGAATTTGTTCTTTTTAAATGACCTCTGGAAACCAAACACATACTGCTCATCTCCAAAAGGGAGAAGGTAAAATTCTCATTTTGAAGTTTGTCTCAAGCCATAAAGTGCAAGTATAGTTAAGCAGGACGGCATATGCCCAAGTAACAGATTAAAGGAATAGCAAAAGAGCATTAACTCCAAAAGCAGATAATTTAAATAGCAGGGAAGTTAGAAAATCTATGACTTGACTGTTGCATTTACAGTGGCTTGGTTGTTTTATTATTAATATGCACATACCACATTTCTGCCTGTGTTTTTACGGCTCTTCTAGGAATGTTAATGAGCTTCTGTTGAGGTTGCTGCGTCCTGGAGAATCATGTTTTACTGCAGCAGTAAACAAGAACAGCTCAAGTTTGAGTGGTTTCAGTGTTGCTGTAAAGTGATTTATAGTTTAATAATGATAGAAAGCAAGGGAATATCCAAGAAACCTGCAAAAGAAAGTCAAGCAAAGGGTTTGGAAGTTATCCCCTTTACCATTGTGAAAATTTGTATTGTGAGCTTGATGTTAAGTGCATTTCTCCACAGGGGCAAATAAGAAAGAAGAATCTGTCGAAGTTGAGTGCACTACTGGGTATTTCAGGTGCTTTTGGAATTATTCATCCCTGAAGATCACTTTTCTTGCTTTTTATACTGCCCATTTTTTCTAATCATTGGGACTACAAGTTGTAGGAAGAAATAGGAACTCAGGTTTATAATGTAAAGAATTTCCTGTTATGATGAGATTTTTCTTTGCGCTGTCCTTCTACCATTGAATGGCGATAAAGTGAGGGGTCTGAGTTCAAAGATGCCAGAAGGAAACAAGGTCGAATTTTTAAAAAAAGGTTTCTTCACCTTGGAAATTGTTCAACTTTTTCTCCTCAACTATCTCTATAAAGTATAGTTTTTGAAGTTATTGTAAATTTATCCTAAGAGAAAGTAAGGCATCTTAGAAAAACAACAAACAACTACTAGATATATAGCATTACCTGCAATCATGCAAGTGTGAATGCTGCGAGCTGGATGTGGCCGCCAAAGATACCGGTGCAGTTAGCTGAAAATACTGAAGTTGAAAGCTTGCTAAAATATTAGCTTAACTCCAAATTAGGTAAAACATTTGAAACATGTCTAAATTAACAAAAACATCTAGGAGTTTACTAAAATGTTAGCTCACTTACAGATTAGGCTAACAACTCGAAACATGTCTAAATTAGCCAAAAACAGCTAGCATAAAAATAAAATGTTAACTTTACTTCAAATTAGATAAAACATTTGAAACATGTCTAAATTAACAAAAAACAACTAACCTAATAGTAAAATGTTTGCTTTACTCCAAATTGGGTAAAAAACTGGAAACATGTCTAAATTAGCAAAAAACAGCTAGCGTAATGCTTAAATGTTAGCTTAACTCCAAATTAAGTAAACAACTCAAAGCATGTCTAAATTTGCAACAAAAAAAAAAAAGCTAGGACAATGCTAAAATGCTAGCCTACCTCCAAATTCGTCAAAAACTGAAAAAAATTCTAATTTAGAAAAAAACTGCTAAAATAATGCAAAAATGCTAGCTAAACTCTAAATTAGGCAAAAAAATTGAAAGCATGTTTAAATTGAACAAAAACAGCTAGCATAATGCTAAAATGTTACGAAGCTCCAAATTTGCCTAAAATCTGGAAAAAATGTCTAAATTAGCCAAAAACAGCTAGCATGTTGTTAAAATAAAAGCTAAATGCAAAATTAACCTTAAAACCCAGTGGTTGCTCAACATTTTCTAGTTTGAATGGTGCCTTTAGCTGAAAGTTTGCATGAGTTCATATGTTTCGAAGTGCACAAAGATTATGATGGATTTGAGCAATTTCTCATCCATTCTATGTGGTGCATATTTTGCACAATATTTCAAAAACTAGGAGGTTTTTGGTATTTACAATGTCCTCAATGACCTGAACAAGGATACCAAGATTGCTGAAATTGCTCAAGGTGTGATTGAGTTTTTACCTGCCGAAAAATGTATGGGAAGTAGCAGGAGAATTCCTATTGTGTGAATTCTGTAAAGTATACCTTAGAAGTTCTTGAAAGCATGAGCCTTTCAACTGATCACACAGTTTTAGCACATGCTGAAAAGTCTTTTAACTTTTATTAAATCCTTGCACTTATCTGTTGCAACAACTATCGTATCATGCAAGCCCAATTACTGACTGTAACTTTACTGAGTCCGGTAGTTTTTAATAGAGCATGAAGTGGGGATCATTATATGCTGGTGGGGTGAGTAACAGCTGATTAGGCCTCTTTGCATTTCTCCCATGTGAAGTCCTTAATCTTAAGGGTCTATACAGGAAGAAAGATGACTGAGAAACACCTTGA
Source organism: Oryzias melastigma (assembly GCF_002922805.2). Lineage (NCBI taxonomy): Eukaryota > Metazoa > Chordata > Actinopteri > Beloniformes > Adrianichthyidae > Oryzias > Oryzias melastigma. Next base: position 32,041,569 of record NC_050524.1, on the reverse strand, counting down.
TACAAGTTTTAACGTCTAAAAAAGACACAAGAAACCTAAAAAAGTGATAAGACAGGTATAATAAGCAAAGTTGGCAAATCCGGTGGGCAAGACTTGGCTGAGAAATCCATTGAAGGGACAATAGTTCGTTCTTAGAAGCTCATGCTGCCCACCTTTATGTCCAAGAAAAAAATAATCATCTATTTTCAGATCGACTGACGGTAACGACTTACAGGCTCAACTATCATTACTGACGCAAGCAAAGACAGCAGGAGCGAAAACCTTTTAAACTAGAAAAAGCATTACCTGCGATAATGTTAATGTGAATGCTTTTTGCTGAAAGTAGTCACTGAACATGCTTAAGTTTTTTGCTGAAAATGGTGAAGCACTTTAATTGCTTAAGGGATTTGTTGAAAATGCAAAAGCTATTTGTAAAATATAAAAAAAAAAAAAAACTGGAAATTTCATTAAAGAACTATGAAAGAGCTCTGAAGTTGACCTAAATTTGGGGAAACATTTGTAGTAAAATTGCCAAAAATCCTCAATTCGTGCTAATTTTGTAAAAATATTTAGTTTGTTCCTTAAATATTGGCTAAACTCCAAATTAACATAGATGCCTTAGTAGATGCCCAATTGGCCAAAAAAGCTATCAAATTGCTGAAATTTTAGCTAAA
>NC_050524.1:32038491-32040767 GCF_002922805.2 Oryzias melastigma | reverse complement strand
ACGCAGAAATGCATTCACAAAGTCAGATGTTTAATGTTTCTTTTCATGCAATATTACCACTTAATGGAAGGGTTACGATCATCATGTACAGTAAGTCTGAACTTGAAGGTCTGCTCGTCTTTGCTGTGCGGCGCCCGCTGCTTTATATAAATAGAATGTTTTTGACATTATCTTTGATTCAGTTATCTTTTCCATTGCATCACATAGCTTTCAGCAGATGCTTTTATCTGGAGTGAATTTCAGGTTTCCAACAATTGCGCTAAATGCTTGTTTAGATGTTTCGCTGACGTCGTGACAGTCAAGCACTGGATTTGAACCCCCCCACATCCAACCAATTGGCAGACGGCTGCTCAAACTTCATCGCGGCGGTGCAGAAGCCGTGTACACATCTTTTTCCACAGACAGAAGATGTTGCCAGCTACCTCATCTGCGCTTCTGGCAAACTAAGACTAATGTTGCTGTGTGGAGACATGGCTGTCTTCCAGTTTCATTTTGATGCATTGGCTGGATTCAAAAGGAAAGAAAAAAAATCATCTCGATGGATAGAAAGTGATAAGAATGTTATCTCATTTTCAAAGAAGATTTTCTAATCTATTTTGCTGCCTTATAAGCACCTTGATCAAGCATTTTGTCAACGTGATTGAAATGAGGCTGGCGTACATGAAGACTGATCACCTACGCACGTGTGATGTGTACCTGTAAAGGACCATTGATCTTAGATCTCAGCACATTTCAAAGACGCAATGTGTAACCCAAAGCAAACAATGTAAAATAGGCCCATTAAGGAGTAATGAATCCATCAGGGAAAAATGGATTTGTCTTGGGGGTGAATCAATGATGTGCGTGCATGTGTGCTTGCAACTATGCAGACACTTAAAGCATGGCCTCGTGATTTATGGTGTTCACCTGGAACAGGTTTCACACAGTGGAACCACCAGGGGATGGAAACAGGTTTGCTGCGGCTGTGAGCAGGTGACTGGCGTTCAATTTGTTTCTACAAGATGCAGAACTGACACGCGCGCTCACTTCTAAAGGTCTTCTGTCAGTTTGTCTACCTTAAATGCACACAAACACTCACATATCTACGGTGGCCCTGAAGGGTCACAACACAACAGATTAGGGTCACAACTAGGGATGCAACAATATTTAATATAAAACCGGACCGTTCAATACGCATTAGACAATTCAAAATGACATTTTTCACAATCCGCATTTTATTTATTCAGTACCAGTCTGAGGTGACTACAGTAGTCAAATAATAAAAGTTTTAGCTAAATGATAAAAAAAAAAAAAAAAACAAGATACTTTATTTTTTTGCAAAAATATGCAAAGGTACATGACAAAGGACTGACAGCTAAGGGATTACTGCATTTTACCTTTGTTATTATATATTTGAACGAGTAAGTCAGTTATAAATATTTGGAATTGGTTCAGTTTAGATTGTGTATGACATCCAGCTGTCAATACTTAAGAGAAGTGTTTGCATTGTTGCAGTTCATATAATTTGTAATGTTTACAAGTATATAACAGTTCTATTTAAATGTGATTCTGCAATAAGTGTCAAGAACTTCGCACCTGAGGTACGTATTGTACCGTGATCCTCATATCGAGGTAAGTATCAAACCGTGATGCTCATATCGAATTACGTATCGTACCGTGATGCTCATATCGAATTACGTATCGTACCGTGATGCTCATATCGAGGTACGTATCGTACTGTGACGCTCATATCGAGGTACGTATCGAACCGTGACACTCATATCAAGGTACATATCGTACCGTGACACTCATATCAAGGTACATATCGTACCGTGACGCTCATATCGAGGTACGTATTGTACTGTGACGCTCATATCGAGGTACGTATCATACCGTGATGCTCATATCGAGGTACGTATCGTACCGTGATGCTAATATCGAGGTACGTATCGTACCGTGACGCTCAAATCAAGGTACGTATCGTACCGTGACGCTCATATCGAGGTACGTATTGTACCGTGACGCTCATATCGAGGTACGTATCGTACCGTGACGCTCATATCGAGGTACGTATTGTACCGTGATGCTCATATTGAGGTACGTATCGAACCGTGATGTTCATATTGAGGTACGTATCGTACCGTGATGCTCATATTGAGGTACGTATCGAACCGTGACACTCATATCAAGGTACGTATCGTACCGTAACGCTCATATTGAGGTACGTATCGTACCGTGACGCTCATATCGAGGTACGTATCGTACCGTGACGCTCATATCGAGGTACGTATCGTACT
>NC_050524.1:32028509-32038086 GCF_002922805.2 Oryzias melastigma | reverse complement strand
GTGACGCTCATATTGAGGTACGTATCGTACCGTGACGCTCATATCAAGGTACGTATCGAACCGTGATGCTCATATCGAGGTACGTATCGTACCGTGACGCTCATATCGAGGCACGTATCGTACCGTGATGCTCATATCGAGGTACGTATCGAACCGTGATGTATCGTACCGTGACGCTCATATTGAGGTATGTACCAAACAGTGATTCTCATATTGTACTGTGATGGTCATGTCGAGGTATTTATCGTACCGTAAGCAAACTGTATTGCAGTATTCCTAGTAACAACACATTAGGTTCACCACACAACCCTTATATTTCACAACACTTCAAGTTCACAACACAACACATTGGATAATAACACAATACTTGAAGTTCCCAAAACAATATTTTAAGTTTACAACACAACACATTAAGTTTACAAACAACACATTAAGTTCACAACAGTTTAAGTTCACAACACATTAGGGTCGTAGCACTTTACATTCAGAACACATTAAAGTCACAAGATTACACATTTGGGTCACAACACATGAAGGTCACAACACAACACTTTAAGTTCACAACACTTAAGGGTCAAAACATGGGTCATGTTGTGTTGTGACCTTAAAGTTTTGTAAACTTAAAGTCTTGTGATCCTAAAGTGTTGCGAACTTAGTGTTGTGTTGTGAACTTGAAATGTTATGACCATGATGTGTTGTGACCCTAAAGTGTTTTTTTGTGACTCTAAATTGTTGTGATGTGAACTTAAAAGTGTAGTGACCCTAATGTGTTTTGTTTTTAAAATAATGTTTTGTGTTGTGACCTTAATATGTTGTGAACCTAATTTTTGGTGTTGTGAACTTAATGTGTTGTGTGGTGAACCTAAAGTGTCTTGTTGTGACCCTTCAGGGCCACCGTACATATCCACCTTTAACTCTCAACCACTTTTATTTGCGACTTATTTTGTCTCCATTGTCCTATGCTCGTGGATACCCTTCCCATCATGCATCTTCAGTCTTGGTATGTTGAGACGCTGCAGGGCTACTTCACTTTTCTTTAATTAGAGTGGAAAAGCATGTTACAAAAGGGAATGAAGAGGAAATTCAGAGACAGATAGGAATCATTGGCTTTTGTGCTGTGATTTCTCGCTCTGAATGGTGAAAGAGTTCTCTCGGTTTAATCACTGCTCCCGTGAATGGAAACAGGTCCCAGGCGGAGCACGCTGCCAACGCAGCTTCTTTCTATGAATAGCAGAGCAGACCTATATTATTGAAATGCTCCATGCGACATTTGATTCGTCACACGCTTTATGTATACAGCTGCCACTTTCCTTTCATTGTGTACATCTCGTACTGATGCGCCATCAGTCTTTTACCGCTGCCTGCGTTACGTGTTTTCGGTCGGCGGGCGTGATAAGAAAGGACAGCTGTGCAGTGCTTTATTTTGAAAAAAAGTGTTATCTGTCTCAATAAGGCACACAGCCTCCTCTCCAAGGAGGCGGCTATTCATCTTCTTCTAAATCCCCCCTTTTTCAACACTCCACCTCTCCTGGAGAAGAGAATGGCAGGAGAGAGGAGCAGGAATGCTCCACGCTGTACAAGACTTTTAAGGTGTTCGGCAGTGTGATGTAAACAGTGATCTACTCTTGTTCACTCCAAGTGTAGCTACTTATCAGTTTCTCCTTCTATTCTACTTTCTCTGACCTACCCAAAACATTAACGGGATCATGTTGTGTTGATAAATCAATAAAAACAGGGAGCAGGATAAATGTCTTTTCTCGGCTCTCCGTCTAAATAAAAATGGTGACCTCTTTCCCTCTCTTTCATTCTTTCTTAAGCAATAATAAGTTCTCTTGTCTGCCTCCTCTTCCTTAAAAGGAGACACGGAGGCTGCAAGACAATTGTTTACAGCTCCCTCCCGAGATCCCCCGGGCCGGGTAAGTACCTGAAGAGAGAGCAGGATGGCTTTACTGGAGCTCTGTCAGCCACTGAGATTTAATTACAGACTAGATCTAGGACAGGGAAATGTTTGCTAAAGGTCAGAGACTAGAAAGCATTTCTTCACATTAAAAAATATCCAAATTGATTAAACTTTCTTTTACACATCTGTAATCAGTGTGTATGGGAGAAAATACAGAGAAAAACTATTCTAAACAAAGTAATGTGTTGCTCTGCGTGGTTGCTCAGTAACTATTCAAATGGGCCATTTTCAGGGCTGAAATGCAATGATTACTGCAACCCTATGCATCCTTTTTATAGATTTTCCTATCAGCGCCTCTGAGGATATGCCTACTTAGTGGAGTGACACATTTCCTTCAGCGCAGCCATGAATATGCATGAACCCACAATTGGAGGAGCAACAGGCTACTAAATGACAGTGCAGTAGTCACTTTACTTCAAATCAAACAATTAACACAATTATGTACGAGGTGCTGTGTAATTAGGTGGAGGCCAGCTACTTTTCAAAATGCCATTTAGCAGCCTGAAGCACCACAAAGCGAGAAAACCACTGGTTTCACATTTCAGTGGGGTTTGCTTTGCCAAACAGAAAGCATCAGAGTTCTAGCTCTGCATATAACACAGATGGAGATTCATTTTTGATTAGTTTGAAACATAATTAGCACACTGGAGATGGAATTAATCTCTGTTACATATGACTGGAGGACCTGTTTCATCCGTCAGTGAGATCATGGGTTTGACAGGGGGGTTGCCGGCTGCCACACACAAGCCATCTATTGTAGCTCAGAGAAAAGCTGCAAAAGGTGAAAGGGAAATGCAGTACATTGCAAAAAATGTAATCCAGAGAAAGGAAAAAGATTCTGTCACAAACAGGCAGACAGCTGGTTCAAAGTGCATCAGGTTTATTGGTTCAGACAGGAACTAAGCTCAGCTAAAAGTCCACAAAGCTAAATCAGGGTCAGGCAGGCAGGGATCAATCACAAGATGGGATCATCCAAGAAGAGACTAGCGATGTCAGAGTCCAGGCGAGGGTCAGGGCAGGTGGCAGGCAATCAGAGAAAGAGCAGGGTCAGGTACACAGTAGATCAGGTCCAGATAGAAATGCTCGGTATGCGCGCTGAGTGGGACAAACAATACTTCCCACTGAGTGAGGCTCAAGTGTCCTGTGGGTTATTGATAAAATGAGAGACAGTTGAGCAGCATAGAACTGTGTGCTGGGGTTGCTGGGAGATGTAGTGCAGTCAGTACTCTGGAGATGGCTCCTGCTGGTGACCAGAAGGGGAGACAGAGCACTGACTCCTGACAGATACTTGTTTCAAGAAAAAAAAAATGTACTAAATTTGTGTCTTTAGCAAGTGTGATGTGACACACACTCAAGAATGAGCTAAACCCTGGTTGCACAAAGTGGGGCCCGCAGGCAAAATTGCGCCCAGGAAAGGTTATGCTTTTGCCTGCCAAATCGTGGCTGCGGAAGTCACGGAGTGTTTAGTTAAAACCCCTTACCAATTTTCTATTGATTCTCTATGGTGTTTCAAAACTCCACGGGTGTAATATACTTTCGGCCTCCGGGTGGCGGTGTTGGCACGTTCTTTGACTGTAGCTATAGGCGAAACAACCCACAAGTGAGTCAGTCCTGGGCTTTTTTTTGGTGTTAGAAATTCCCAAGAACCTTCACGGTCACTTCCAATGGTTTTAGCGGCCTTTTTCAGCTAGCCAAGATGAAGCGACAACAGCAAACAGATCGGGTCAAAAGAATAGCTCCACTTCTCTCATTAGGATCCCAGTTTGCTGTTTTGATTGGAAGAAAGTTTGTTTAGATTGTTCTTGTTTTTTGATTAAAAATAGCCAGTGAGGCCTTGCCGTTAAAGGTTTATAAGACAAATGTTACTTACTTTTTGTTATTACTAATGTAACTTACCTTAATGAATACAGAATCAAAATAAGTAAATCTAAACATATTCTTTATTTTCTCTTTTTATTTCATGACATGCACAAAAATCTTGTATTTGGCCCACGGACTGGGATAGATTCTGGCCCTTTGAGTGAAAAAATTTGGGCACTCCTGAGCTAAACGCACATTCTTGAATGTGCTTTCAGCATATGGTGTTTATACTGGACAAACAGGGAGGGTTTTTTTCATTTTCTACTGTTTACTATTGCATGTTCGCCACCTACATGGAAGAGGCTTGGTGCGAAATGTCAAAGCGGCACAAATCTGTTTGTTGGACACAAACTGCAACTTTCCTCCATGGTCAACTTTCAACGGTTGGCACTTCTGAGAATGAAAAGAGACAACATCCTTAGGTCCGTCCCCAATTCAAGTCCTTGATTGGTCAAATCTTGACATGGGAAAACTTTCAACACACATTTAATGAGTGCACGTTTTAGAGGCTAAGAACGGTCATGGAAACTTGTGTAGTGACGAGTATATGGGAGAATTTTGAACATGGAGGCCAGAAATGAACCAGTACAGGTGTTTGTAAAATAATCTTAGTTTCAGAAAACATGTTTATGTGACTATATATATATATATATTTTTTTTTTGTTGAATGAGAATTCTTGGTAAGACCATTCCTTTTACCCCATTGGCAGATTGCTGTGATTATTCAAATGTATTTATTTTATTTTAGGAATGTTTTACTTATTTCTAAAGGTGGCCTGTTTTTACAGTGTCAAAAGTATTAAAGACGGTTCATACCAGACAGGTCTCTGCCCACTCCCAGTGCAAGCCCATCCTTGATCCACAGGAGGATGCCGTGATATCCGGGGATTGAGCATGGTAAGGTTACAGGCTGGCCCGCCACAACCACCAGATCCTGAGGCTGTTGGGAAAACATGGCCCTCACCCCTGAGGAACACAAGAAAAGGAGAAAAAAGTTCAGTTAAATGTGAACACTTTTTTATTGTCAGTGCAAACAAGAAAAGAGCAGAGGAGGCTGTCATGTCTTCCGCCATTTGAATGCTAACATTAGTGCCCAAAATACTTGTTAAAAAAATCAGATGAGCTACAGAGTGGGAAAATGCGTTCCCAGCGTTTTTATTTTTATTTTTATTTTTTTACTGTTTTTAGCCCAAATCCAAAATCCTGTAATTTTCTAGATTACACACTCTCCCTCTAGCTTACAGCCTGTCACAACCCCAATCAACATTACTGGTGGAACAAAAATAATTAACAATACTGGAGCTGTCCTGCCTTTCAGTTTTGAGCCAGATACCAGAACAGACGAGGAAAACGAAGACGTACATGGATCTAGTTTTCTACAATTGATCCCACACATCTGGTTCCGGGTCACGAGCAAACGTGTGCCTCCAGCTTTTCAACATGGCACCGAAGAAAAACTTTGAAGCCGATTTGACGGAGCTCAAAATTGCACTCGCGGACATTCAGGCTAATATAACCCCAGTTCTTCTGCATGATGCCAAACTATCCTTTATAACCTGAATTTATTATTGCAGAGTTTAGATATTAGATATTAAGTCCTGAACCGGATATTGATAATCATGTAGAGAAAATGGTATGGTCGAGCTGGGGTGGGATTATATAAGTTCGCTTCCTTCCACTCCCTTTCAAGCGATCTACCTGATTGCTTGAAATAAACCATTTCATTCATTCATTCACATTTCAATGACTTTGTAGCACATGGATCACTGCTATAATCTTTTCTAAAGGTTATTTTTTGTCTGCTCATGAATCCCAATGACTTGATTGAAGAAATGCACAGAAATGCATCATTTTTCATCAGCAAAATGCCACAAGAACATGTTAAAAACACCATCTTCATTCTTTAAGTATTCATGACAAAGAGACGTGTACCAGAGTGCAGAAATCAGGTTAAAATACTGGCTAAGAGACAGGCGTCTTAGCTCAGCTTGGTTCACTTATGAAAGATGTCACCGCACAGATGGGCTGGGCCAACACACACCACAGCAGATATCACAGCCTTATCCGCCAACACTCCAATAGCAGCATACATTAGCTCAAGCTTACACCCATGTATTCCAACTGTGCAACTGCTATTAACTTCACTGCTCAACTGAGCGTTGGGGAACAAAAACACTCCATTAGAGGTGCGTTAATGGCGTCGGGGTACGGTGACAGTCGAGGAACGTGCAGCCTGTGCTGGTTGGGAACCTTTGGTACCCTTTATTGTGATGGTCGCAGCGGAAAGTACCGAGCGGTGTGTATTTGGAAACGCTCCGCGTGCCTTTGAGCTGGAGCGTGCGCACGCTGACATGTATTCACCAAGACACTCACAGGCTGTTCTGAGAGCACAAACTGCAACAAAGGTTTAAGTGTTGCTCTCTCACTCACACTTGGAGACAGTTTTGCTCACAGCTCTTTCTGCCTTTTTTTCACTTAATATCCTGAGTGGTAACGTGAACCCATGTATTGTAAGTGGGAAACCCTTTTTCCTGCTGAATGCACTTTTTCACTTAATAAAATGAGCGAACGGATGGATTTGGAACGCGAGCATTCATCTTACAATTATAACATTTTGGGTTTTTTTTCTACGTATTCAAATCAAGTTACCGTTAATGTAAATAAAACACAAAGATATGAAGGATTGAAGTCTTTCAAAAAGTCCATTTTAATTTAGATGGTAAATTGGAGCTTTAATTTTTTTTTTGCCTTCAACTGATTTTCTTTTGATGGAAGCTGGGAGTACGCATTTATAAATTAACTTGTGCGCTCATGCACTCACTGAGTCCACTGTTGAAAAATTACATTACACTTGCACACGCACCATGCGCCGGCCTACACACTGCCTCCCTTTAATATCATTTTAATAACCATCGCATTTATCACCAAAGCCACATCAGGAAAGAAACCAGGAACTCTTTCTCAAAGCTAATAATGAGCTTTCCAACAACATGTGGTTGAGCTCATCTCCCTGGGTAACTGCATGCGTGGCTGTGTGCTGGCGCTGATGGCAACTTGGTGCAAAGCCCGTGTTGTCATTTGACTGTGTGACTGCATTCCCACAGCTTTTCCAAGCTAAGAGCACATTAAATGTGCTGAAACTGAAACAGCTATTTATCAAGATCTGCAGCCCGATCACAACGCAAACAGAAAACCCCCTGATACCGTCACATGGACGCAGCTTGATACTTAATGATGTGTTTGGAACAGGACCTATTTACATTTTTTCATTGACTGTCGCACTTTATCATAATATTATTGCAAATGAATATTTGTCATGTGAAGCTGACATTGTTTAAAATGATTACCTCTCGCTAAAGTCCAGAACAGCTGAAAATCCATCAATAACCAAATTTATTGGAAAAAATAAGAACCTACTCAGTAATCCGGAGAAGAAAATTCTAGAAACAAATAAGACAATTTTGATGATTTGTTTTATGAATATCACACAGTAAGGGTCCCCAAACTACGGCCCTCGGGCCGGATCCGGCCCATATCCACATTTGGCCCGGCCTAACAGAAAGCACTGTTAGCATCTATTGCAGATAGAACTGCTATCAACACTTTTTCTATTAGCCTACAAACTGACCTCTTGTCCACATCTGTGAAGACTTATGTGTCCCTCACAAGAAAAGGTTCAGGGACCCCTGCTCCATTGTCAATTGTGCTTTTCTCTTATTGATAGGAAAAAAAAATACAAAATCCAATCAATAAATGAAGTTACTGCTGTGGGCAGGAATCCTCTTCTCTTGAAAGTGAAAATTGTTAATCACTCATTGTATTGTGGAAAGGATGTATTGTTTTTCCCATTGTGATTTTCATTTTTTTCTGTTTGCTTTTTTCGATGATCAGCTGTGGGGCCTGAAATTGTGCCAGAATCCTTTATCAAAGCTGCTAAAAAGTGCACCATGTAGCAGCAGCATGACAGGATTGACACAAAAACGATGGAGACAAACCCAAAAACAACCACAATGCAGTATGAATTCAGTTTGAGCGCTGCTTAAACTGCTCCAAAGACAGGCACAGACAATGCTAGGACTCAGAGAGTTTGTACTTAATCACTTATTCAGTTAAAAGTTACCTCCTTCATTCAATTTAAGGCCTGGCTGGGTTTTGCAGCCAAAATGTCCTCACAGAAACACAGCTTCGGAGAAATGGAAGGATGTGTGCCGCTGTGTGTGTGTGTGCATCAGACGGCTGGGTCTTACATCAAGGTGGTTACACTCATTCATCCGTCGACTCATCCCTCTGCAATGAATTAATCTTTGTCACATGTGTCTGGCATCACCGTATTGGGGGAGAGGGGAGGGCACCTAATCTGTCTCGTCTGTTTTTCTTTGCCTGGCGTCCTCTCTCCTATTTGTGTCAAATATTTTCATAACTGAAAAGCTCAAGTCAGAATCAAGCGCCTCGGTTTAGCCTCCATCACTGACGGTAATAGGAGGGGAGAGATTGTGATTGCAGCCAGATGTCTGCAGAGCTGGAGATGCACTTTGATAATGTTTTAGAAAGAAGAGTTAGCAGAGATTGCAAAAAAAAATAGAACAGTTGCTTATTTTTATGAGTCAGGTGGACCTTGACTCCATATTCTGCCTCTGAGTGGCCACTTAACCAAAATAAACTGATTTGCACGGTGACCAAAAAAGAAAAAAAAAAATATCAGAAACACGTACTATTTTAGATTTTGAACACTTTTTTTATTTTTTAGAAATCTATAATAATAGAGCTAAAAACACTGCATGTTTTTGACAATACAAAACAATCACATGATGTTCCATCATCCCAGTGCGGCAGCACAACAGCTGTGTTAAACAGATTCAGTGTTGTACTTTAAATACCTTCAACAAATTTAAAATAATCCCTGTAGGTGTCAAAACTAGGATCTGCTCAGTCAGCAGACTTTTCCGGCAGACAAGCCACAAGATGGACTGCATCCGTCAGCAAATCTCAGATTATCACATCCAAAGGAAGGTACTGCCACTGAAATGAATCCAGCCAACTTCCAACAACCTGCAGATGTTGGCCAACAACCAGAACGTAAACCTTAAAAATGTAAAATAAATACTTTTTATGGACCAAAATGGGTAAAAAACGGATATAAGATTTTTTACTGAAGATACCTGTGGGAGATTAAAGACTAAAAAAAACCTTATTTTAACTGGCAACCCCTATGGTTACGGTTTTTCCCTTTTAATGATACACGTGATAATAATAATAGTAAAAGTATGCATAGTTTTCAATAATTATAATAATAAAGTTGTTCTGCAATTCTTAACACTTTTTGGGTAGGATTACTGTCAGATGAAGTTGTATTTTCGTCACAAAAATGCCACAAGTACATGTTAAAAACATCCGATTTTCATCTAAGCAGGTCTTTAAATAGCCAGACAGGATTAAACTGTGAAGTTCTTCACCATTTCAAAAAATTGAAAACTGCCTCCAAATTTTAAAAGACTTCTGATGTTGCGTGGGTGTAAATTAAGTGTCACTCTGTTTGCAGCTGCAAAGTTTTTTCCAGTTACTTTTACTTTTTAACCTTTATGACCGTCGAGGTTAAGGTCAGGGATGTCTAAATAAGGTTAAACCATGTCAAATACACAGTTTTGGGTTAGTGTCAAACACATTTCCTCTAAAACTTTGCACAATTTGTAAAGCACAGTGTAAGACTTGCAAAAAATTGTGCTTTTTGTGTTGAAAATGTAAAAAACACCACTTTAT
>NC_050524.1:32007470-32028315 GCF_002922805.2 Oryzias melastigma | reverse complement strand
GTTAAAAATTGAGAACCGAGCCGTATTTATAATGTCGACCGGCTCTTTGCTTTGCCTAATGTTGTCATCTCACTTCAGATAATTTGTTTACCATTGGCTGGCTACTGCATTGCCGCACACTCCAACACTATTTTCCCCCTCAGTGCTAACTGCCCCCAATTTCATCTCTCTTTGCCAATCAGGCCTGGAAATTACCGTTACGGACACACATCCAGCCAACTTCAGAGGAATAATCAGCATGCTGTCTGTGCGGCATGTGGCCACACAGCTCCAGAGCTTAGCTCATGATCATTATCAAAAACTATTACCCCTCCGGCCAGGACGCTTTTCCACCAGCAATTTAGAAGCACACGAGGGCTTCACAATACGATCCACTTGAAAAGGTAGTTGTGTATGTCGTCATTTGTTTGCCAAAAACCACAATGTCGTCCACGCTTGATGATTTTGCTGCCTGTGGTGTTCAGGAAAGTAAAAATGATAAGTAAAAAATACATTTTTTAATGCTCCTCTAATGCGGCGGTGCAGTTGTAGCTGACAGGGTGCTTGTTAAAGGTGTGAGATTACAGGAACTAAATCAAGTTGTTATTATAGATTGTGTTGCAATGACCGGTAGAATCAACAGAAAGTCAGTTAAAAATATAATCCGTTCTCTCTGCAGGAGATCCAACTGGTCCATTTATTTAAACTAAGGGAAGGCGCCCTGCAGGAAGGGGGGGAAAAAAGAGCATTTAAAGATCATATACAACCAGATTTTCTTTTTCTATCCTTTCCAAAGCTCTGTGAATCATCACTCCACTCTAGCAGTAAGACACTTGTTTCATTCAGACTCACACGGTGGTTCAGTGCAAACACAAATCCCTGGCAATATGGATTATTGTGTGAATACTTTGTAAGCATTCACACTATAGTGATCCTGTTTCTCTTTATTCTTCCACTTTTATACTTCTGTACGTTTATTTTGATTTGTAAAAACTTAAGCACGCTTTCAGCAATTTCTGCAAAAATGTTCAGCACGTTAAAGACATTCCTGCTTATAATTTGGCATTCGTACAGTTTACGGTTTTTAAGATATCACACAATTTATGTGATTTTTCAGCCCCATTAAAAATTAATGGGAAGTTTTTCAAATGACCTAAAATTCTCCAATTGCTGCAATCAAAACATTCAGCATTTTTAAGACATTCATTTTTGTACTTCTACTTGTCAATTTTTTGAGATTTTACGCAATTTTTTAACTATCATAGAAATTTAACAGTTACTGAAATTGTACGCAAATTTAGCTGTTTTTTACCCATAATTCTCAAAATATTTGTGCACTTTCTGCAAATTAAGCCTGTTTCACATCAAAACATTCAGCATGTTAAGGACAATCCTTACTTTAGCTAATATTTTAGCGCCGTGCCAACATTTAATTAGGTTTTTTGAGGGCTACTATGAAATCATGCTAGTATTTTAGCAGCATGCTAGCTTTTTTTTAACTGGTTTGGGATTTACTGAGGTTTTTTGGGCTAATTCTGACATTTTTTCATCTAATGAGGTATTTTAGGCTACTATGGAGTAAATCTATTTATTAGCGATGTGCTAGCTTTTTTGGCTAATTTGGCATTTACTGAGGTTTTAAAGGCTAATTCTGAGTTAAGCTAGTATTTTGGCAACATGCTAGCTTTTTTGGCTAATAAGGAATCTGAGTTTTTTTTTTTTTTTAGCTAATTTAAAGTTAGGGTAATATTTTAGTAACGTGTTAGCTTTTTTTTCTCCTAATTTGGGGTCTTCTAAGTTTTTTGGCTAATTCTGGGTTAAGGTAGTATTTTAGCAACGTGTTAGCATTTTTGGATAATTTGGGATGTATTGAGGTTTTGGGCTTATTCTGGCTTAAGGTAGTATTTTAGCAATGTGTAAACATTTTTGGATAATTTGGCATGTACTAAGGTTTGTGGCTAATTCTGAGTTCTAACCTTTTACACATTTTAAAATTGTTTAGCAATTTTTAGAATTTTTCAGGAAATTCTTAAAATTCACCTCCTGCAATTCATGCAAATAAAAGTCATTTAGCAACTTTGGAATTATGCAAATGGATTTAGCATTTTCAGCAAATCCCTGCAGCAAGTACTGTAAATTTCTTTAGCATATTCAGGGACCACATTAAGCAAAACGCATCCACACTAACATTTTGGAAGGTGATACAGCTTTTCTAGTTCTATCTAAATCTTCATCTCCCCCACCAATATATATATATATATATATATATATATATATATATATATATATATATATATATATATATATATATATATATATATATATATACTGTAAATCATGTTCGGATCTTTTCTCAGCAGATAATGATTCTTCAAAAGCCCACATCTCCACTGATTATCCTGTAAACATCACCAAGGCTCTAACGGTCATAATTTTATAATTATGTGTTTCATATTCATTAAATTAAAGCAACACAAAAGAGTAATGTTGCATGCAGTCGTATAAGTCTGCTGGAAATTGCTTTTAGATGAGTGATAAATGAGTGAGAAATATTTGAAAAAGCATTTTGACAAATGCAGTTTTGAGGGGGGGTAATTTCAGATGCGATAAAGCAACATTCCCGCTAATGTGTGACAGAAACTTGGCAAGAACGGTGCCAAGTAATTATCAGTTATGACCATGGAAAGTCCCATTTCACTTATTTAATCTTCACAAACAAATTCATTCACAGGTCACTCAATAGCCTTGATTATCTGCAATAAATCCAGCACTCAGAAGTGTGAGCCAAACGACTTGTGTTTCATGTAAAACACTCGGAGTTTATGAGAATGCGCGTGGCTCGGCGTAAATCACTTTTTCTGACAGGCCAAATTAAGTTTGGAGTAAATAAAGATGTTGAACACTTGCAGACGCACATGCACAAACATGTTAACGGAAATTTATGTCTGAGGCATTCAGCCAAGGAGGCTGATGAAGAAAGCGACTGATGACTAATAGTTTTCCTCTGATCTGCGAATTATTCTTTGAGATATCGAATCTACTTTAGTGTGAAGTGTAATAGGGAGTGGAGAGCTGGCTCTGAACTTTCTGCTTTCTAAACTACTTTTAATAAGCTTCACACAATTATCATATACATTATGTCCTGACATGGGGAAGATATACACTGAAATGCCTGAATTTATGTCCAACTATTTTTGTTTAGATGCTACATTTAGCTAATTTTAGAGCCAAAGTGGTTTGTCACATATTTGCGACAACAGGCATTATGGGGTTAAAAAAGTAGAGGAAAGGGAACGAATGGCAGTATTTTTATATTTGCAGTAGTTAAACTTGTGCTTGAGGCCGGTGCAATAATGAGATTTTTCTTTTTTCTGGTTTGTGTTTTTTTTCTCTTATAAGATGCTGGAATTCAAAAGTACCTGCTTTCACTAAAGCCTTAACTCAAGCTGTGATGTAGAGTGAAGCAGCGCCGTTTCTCGGAGCAAGTTTTTCTGCACGGGCCACCTCATTAATATAAAAATGCAATCCCCTCGTATGCAGTGTTGGTAACCAATAATGAATATTTCATGAAGCTCTATCCAGGCTATAAAGGGTGATATGTTTGACTATCTGTCTCATCAGAATGTTCAAAATTCTTTCCCATTTTTTCTGCCTGTCCACTTGTGAAAGACTGTATGCAGACTGATAAAACACTTCTTGGCGAGATGCCGGGTATTATGAGTAAATTTTATCAGTGGCAGTGGTAAATCATGAAGCGCTGAAGATAAAAATCAGTGTTGCTGGAAGCTGCCGCTTTCTTGCTCTTTCTCTCGCCGTTTATAAGTGGAGCATGACAGTTACCAGGGCGCGTTCAAGATAGATCAACTCCAGAGACAATTTCTGAAAAATCACAAATGCCAGAAGACACAATGGCCTTCCAGGCATTCGTTTTGTCTTTACACAAAGTTGCAGCGGTTCATGGGCATCGGAAAGTGGAATTATCATATCTCTCCGGGCGGCTGCCTCTTTGTCTACAGTCCACATACAATAGGCTGCAAAGGTCATCAAGGAATATTGAGGCGCACGGATGGTAAATCCGCAGCAAACAAATACTCCATGGTCTAATGAAGAGGAAAGAGTGCCTTAATGGAGAGCAAAGGTCTTCAAGGCCGTCAGTTCTGAGCAGTTCACCAATGCAACACAAAGAAACGTATTTTCTGTTTAGATGTTCTGTAAGCACAAGACCGAGTTTGACCACTGATTGTAATTACTGTTATAAAACAGCAACATCTGTGGGCTGGTTACCAAGGTAACTTGAGCTCGCAGACAACGGTTCAAACATTCTAGTTAGAAAAAGTGCAATTGAGCGTCAACCCCCCACCACCACCCCCACCACAGCGATATTGATTAAAAATGTGGGGAAATGAAGCGACTCACTTTGGAGCCTGTACTACTTTTTTTAGTGCACATTTTTGCATAATAGAAGCTGGGACATTAAAGAGATGCAAATGAGCGAGAGGGATAGAGGAGAAAAGGAGTTCAGATGCAGCTTGATTGAACAGGAAAGGTCCCTTCTGTTTCTCTATCAACTCATTAAATCCCTGCTTTGTCCGCACTCCTCACTTCATTGTCTCTCGCCTCTTCAGTTTACTCTGCCACAAGAGGATTTCCCTAAATGTTTATTTTCTTGTCACAGCCACATAAAAACATTCGTAATTCTGAGGCTTTAATGCGCATAAAACCTTGAAAATTACCAAAGGAATGAATTTGTGTCGGAACGGAAGCTCCAGGTTCTATAAGTGATGCTTTATTGACAATGATAATGGTAATAAGAAAATAATGAACATTTTAAAGGTGGTCTGCAGACAGATTTAATAAAAAAAGTTGCAAAGAGGATATAAATTCAGTTGGCTGTCATATATTTTAAACTAGAATCCAATTTTTCTGTTAGTTGATGAACCATAAGCCCTGAAATCTGCATTAAACCACTTTTTTCTAACCATAACTCTAATTTGATTACTCGCTGGAAAAACTTAACATGGAATGCTACGTTCACACCCGACATGTAACACGGGTTTATCATAAGGTGTTTGCACAGGACGAGGAGGAGGGGACTCCTTCTTCTTCTACTTTTTGCTACTAATAACTAGCAAAAATCCGCCACTTACAGTTGGCTTGGTGAAATATTATAGAAGCATTTGTGACTCTTAATTCAAAAATAAAGTCAATACTGGAAATACTTATGCATTTTCACAGTGTACCTGTATTACTTGTCTCTTAAATGAAATAAAAAAAAAAACAATTCTCCAAATGGCATGCTCTTTTTTGCTTTAACACCGCTCATTCTGTAACTTATTTAAAATGATAAAGAAAAGAGCATTTTACATTTCATTTTCAAAAAGTTCTTTTGTAAATTTGTACCAAAATTCAAATAGAAATATCACATTTAAAAATTAAAACACATAAACAGAAATACTTTTTCACTTTCACAATGTAACTGCATTACTTGTTTCTTAAATAAAATTAAAAAGAGATTCTCAGAATGAACAGCTTTTCCATCTTTTTCATCATCACCACTCATTCTGTGACATTATTAAAGTAACAAAGCCAATGAAGAATGCTTTTTCATTTTCACATCTCGCCACGCAAAAAGTGTCTCATAATCAGTTTTGTTTTTTCATTTTATTTAAGAGACAAGTAATGCAGGTACATTGTGAAAATGAAAAAGCATTTCTATTATTGACTTTTATTTTGAATTATGAGTCACAGACGCTTGTGTACATTTGTCAAAGCGGTGAAAATTGTGTCAATCTTGCTCCAGGCTTTTTCTTTCACAGCTCTATTCCGATATAAGAAAGACTTGGTGTCATATAATTCTGGCTGGGCACAAGAATTTCTCTCACATCACCAATTTTCAATCGGCTAGCACTTCCATGAATAAAAAGTCAAGAAGAAGCACTTTTCTTTGTGTGGGTGCACTCTGAAACACAGAAGTTTACATTTAAATGTAAGTAATGTCTTTTTGTTGTAGCATGACCTTTTTAAAGTTATAAAACCGCTGTTGCTATATTTATTCGAGCACTGGAAGCTCTGCGCTAATGCTAGCTAACTGCCGACCATTGGTGATGTCATCGAGCAAAAGAGATATGAGAAATGCGAAATACTTTTTTTTTCCATAATTCTCAATTTGGAGGACTAAATCTAAGGTTTAGGGAGAAGAGATGAATTTGGATTGGGCCAAAGATTTAAAATTGAATAATAAGGATGGAGGGAACATAGCTTTAGTACCCATAACTGTACCAATCAAGCCAAATACTGTAAAGATTACTGCTGTTGACAGATAGATAGATAGATAGATAGATAGATAGATAGATAGATAGATAGATAGATAGATAGATAGATAGATAGATAGATAGATAGATAGATAGATAGATGCTGTCTCATTAAAAAAGGTGATTTCAGACAGTATTCATTGAGTCCAAATCCATTCACCATGCTCCAGACAGTCCAGACATCCATTTTCCTCTCATCGTCTTCAGCTATTGCTTCCCTTGGAGACAGCCTCACCTCATTCTTCTTCACCAGCTGCTGTGACATTGAAAGAGACCCCTAATCAAAACATTTGTCTTTCTTTCAGCCTGCGCTCAGACCGGTGAATGAGAGCTGACACCAAAGGGAGACGTATTTCCCAATCAGGGCTTCATCTCCGTGTCACCGCCGGGCGAGTGTTTCATCTCGACAGGGCACTGATGAATCCGCCACTTAGCCTTGATTTGGAGGAGCGGCTCTCCAACGCCAAAGTGCCAGGTTGAATCACGACGTCAGTGGCTCAGCCACGGCCATTATAGGCAGCAAAAGCATTCTGCCTTTACCATAATTGTTCACAATGTCGCAATAATGAGTCCCTCTGTGGATTGTTGAGTGACCTGTGATCATGGTGTGTTTTCAAAATTATATTCATTCCATTTAGTGAGCAGCGTGTAAACATGGCAGAAGATTTGCAGGTTGATTTATAGCGTAAATGCATTTATAAACCAAGGAAATTCCGTTGACTCCTAACAGGCCTTTAGCTCACAGCAGCATAGTGCTATTTAAATTAGAAAGGCAAGGCCCAGCTCTTTGCCTCTCACGCCTGCCTTGTTCAAATTCCAAAACAACACAGCGGCTGGAAAATCATTTCATGTTTGATGTCTGATAGATCACTCCTTCCACCATCTAATGGCAGCATTACAGCCAGTCCCTGTTATACCATTAGGCTCCGTCTAACTTATCAGCTTTCTGGTTAGCAGGTTGGAACGTGTCAGCAGTTCTCTCCATTAACACAGCCGATGGGGATGAGTGTAATACACTTCAGATTAAATTAAATACATGTACGTAGCAGCACGTCCAAGCTGCTACATTACGAAAAAAGCTTTTTGAGAAAGTGGGAGAGGGAGCCCATGTGTGTGTGTGGGTGTGTGTGGATCTGTGGGGAAACAGAGATGAGAGGCAGGCTCCTGCAGTACCTGTCAGACAGAGTGCAATGTTGTTACAAGACCAGAGAGTAAAGGAGGCTTTATCAAGGTGAGCAGGATAACACTGACATGAGATAAGAGACCTGAGTGGGAGCTACATTATGCCACACCTTCACTAAGAGGACTACGTCAAGACACGAGTAAAGAGATCCATTTCAGTAAGAGGGTGCCACCTTAATACTTGACTAAAAAAAAAGCCAATGCTTTGAAAGTGCATATAAGACACTCTATCCTATAATCACATTTAGATTTTTTTATTTAAGTCTACCTTTACACGGATGAAAAACATTATTTCCAGATACCTTTACTCAGAGTTGCTAAAGTGGTGAAGAAATAAGAATTTCACAATGAGATCAAACGATTTCTCCACTTTGTCTTTATGCCGTGTTTTGCACGAGTTAGTCCCAAAGTGTCCTCCGCGAAACTTTGCAATCCACCGGTAATGGATCACCAACTAAATGAAATAACTCAACGTCCTCCTTTTTGGACCTGCTTTCAAACTGCCATTTTTGTCTAGAACACCTTTTCATGACAATCTCTCAATCAGAGCTTCATTTGCATTTCAAAGTAGCACTTTACAGCCGTGCAGAGCACATAAAATCACATCTGCCTTCAAATAAATAAATGGGGATTCAAAACGGTGTTAAAAAAATGATATAAAAGCAGGAACTGGCGGAAAACCTGTGCTTGTCATATTTCTTTTTTTTGCCATTTACAGTGCATTAACAAATGCCATAAAAATGCACAGCTGTGCAAGAAGAAAAAGTCAGGAATGAAGAGACTTAAGGCAGCAATATAAATGTGAAGGTAATGTTAAAAAAATGGTAACTACAAACTGCAACTGAAAAGCCAAGGGAATAAATAACGATGGTTTTAATTATTGCAGCCTCCCTTAGGTAATATGTAACATTCAAAAACAAAACCTGTGTTGTAAAGGGCTGCTTTGTTTCTTAAGAACCCCTTACCTCCTGCAAAATTTACATATTTTTATGCAATAATGTGCACCTTCAATAGATGCTATAAATCTCCTTTGGTGCAAATAAAAAGGAGCATCTTTGACCCCATAGCCATATAACTAAAAGCTGACCAGAGTCAGACAGGGAGGATGGTTTCTATGGCTCCTTAATGGGGACACAGTGACTAAATGCAGAAAGAGTGGCTTTGAGTGGATCACAGGAGTGGTTTGATGCTGAATCTCAGGTACCTCTCATCTCAGGTTACAGTCTTGGTGCTTGTGGCCTCCCCCTGGGGCACTTCGCCACATCCAGCTCATCATCCCGGTTACTACACCGCTAAATCACGAGAAAGCTTGTCCTTTTTTTCTCCTTTTTTATCATCAAATGTAATGCTGTAGTTTTCCGTCCTCCTATTCACCACCTCTTGAACTTTCTTTTGCCAAAAGCAGTGCCTGTGGGCATAATTTTGCTCCGAGTAGTGGAAGAGCTTTGAACCCCTGCAGTCCTCCGATCGCTACATCCAATCCTCAATTCAGCACAATCTCTTTTACCCTTTCCCATTTTTAACAAATTGGTGTCAGATTTGCTCTTGCTCGCTTTTATAGTTCTGCACTGGTAAAACAGTTCGACTGAAGCAGTCTTCATTTAGAAGAAAATCATCAAGGAAGCATCAAGCTTTAAGCTCAGCTGGGTGGTGATTTCATGAATAGCTCTGACAATGCTTACAGAGAGGTGTAACCAGCAGGAAGTGCACGTGGATGACATAAAGCAGCGTAAAGTTTGACACAACCACATGTCTACACATTGTTATTGGTTTGTGACGTTCAGTAAGAGTGTTTAGGGACTTTTTCTCCCATATATATATATCTATCTATATATATAGATAGATATATCTATATATATATTTTATAGGGGGTCCATTCAGATCCTTATAGTTTGTGAACTCAGTTCATGCTCTGTTTGCTAAAGGATGAAACAGAGTCCCGCAGATCTGATAAAAGAATGAATAGTTCTGGCCTGCTGTCACACATGATCAGAGGCAGAAGCCATCAAAGGCCCAGAGCGATGGTCAGATTTGTCTTTTAATAAAACACACTGAATCTCAGTGCCTATAAAGGAAATACAATGAGTGACAGTATGAACTCCCCTCAGCACATTACCTCATTAGCAAAAGCACAAGTGACTGCCAGTACCTATGTCAAATGATTTGACTGCATTTAAAAGAAAATAACAATTAATGGAAAATATGATGAATGAGGGTTTGAGACTGAGTAGATCTTGTGAAGTTATCCATGTTTATAATTTAAAGTGGTCATGAAATGGTGCCAACAAGTACATAAGAACCAACGCCTCATTTAAAGCCTTAGTCATTTGAACTTGTATGGGGGTTGAGCCATACAGGTGATGGAGATTTTTGGGCTGTCTGGGTATGTATAATTCTGACAAAATGTGTTTTTGTGAAGAGCAAAATATGGAAAGTTATTTGAGGATTTATTCAGGAATGATATTCCCGCCTTTTTATTATTCATAATTACGTTAAAAAGTTACGGTTTTAAAGTTTTAAAAATTGGCAGTCTTCTAGCTTTTTGGACAATTTAGGCATTTATTAAGATTTTTTAGGCTATTTTGATGTTTAGCAAATATTTCAGCTACATGCTAGCACTTGTGGCTAATTTAAGCTATTTTCTTGTTTTTTTTTAGGCTGTTTTGCAGTTTAGCTAATATTTCATTTACATGTTTTGGCTAATTTAGGCTTTCGTTTTAAAGATAAAACAGTTTTTTAGGCTGTTTTGCTGTCAGGCAAATATTTACACGCTAGCTGTTTTGGCTAATTTAGGCTTTTCTCAGTTTTTTTAGGCTATTTTGAAGTTTAGCTAATTTTCCAGTTACATGCTAGCTGTTTTGCTTAACCTAATTTTTTCCTTTTGTTTTTTTTAGGATAATTTGGCGTTTAGCTAATATTTTAGCTAGCTTTCAGGTTTAGCACTTCAGCTATTAGCTTCAATGTTTTTTACTGTTAGCTTCAGTGATTTTTGCTATTAGCTTCAGCATTTTTAGCTATCAATTTCAGCATCTTCAGCTATCAGCACTAGCATCTTTAGCTTACAGCAATCCCACTACAATTATTGCAGGTAATGCTATATCTAGTTCACAATTATGTTAAAAAGTTACAGTTTTAAAGCTTTAAAAATTTAACTTGAGTCTGTTCAATAAGTGTTTTTCCTGTTCGGCCAGCGACCTAAGCTGTGTTTTGGATTTTGGCCCCCTTGTGCGACTGAGTTTGACAGCCCTGCTCTAGTCGTTTATAAAGGGGGTCTTTATTAGCGATGGGGAAATACTTCAAGCACGGGGGTGTTAAAAAATGAAATCACCTGGATATGTCTCACCTACTTCCTTCTTACTTTAACCATATGTGTTGTGTAAGTGCTAACTACGACCTATGGATTATCCATAAAACAAATGTGCATGAACATTTTCACGGTGCAGGCTTACCGACCTCTCTGTGCCCTTGATATTTCATGTTGGCCACTTGCATGTCCCATACAAGTTTCTCCCATTTTGCCCCCGGAAAGTGTGTATCCATTGTAAGAACTGCTGAGACTAACGCTTAAACAAAACATCTTTCATCCGGACCGGCTCAGGTATGCTCTGGTTTCTTGTTGCATTGTGGAGTTTTATCTAAAATCTGTATTGAAGTGGGGATGGTATGATTGCAGAAGTAGGAATTAGTTCTCGCTCGCTTTCAAAGTTCTTTGCTGAACACTCACATGCTCTCCTTTCCTTTTTTTCTGCTTGGTTGCTGAAGTGTCTCTGTGATCCCAGAGTCTGCTCACTTATCTTTAGTTATTTCCCCATGGCTGCTTCTGCCGTGGTTGTGAGAGCTATTGTCCCAAAGCAGGGTAGGATACCAGCTGCAGGTTCAGAGACTCATGCATAACTGCAATTCACTCCCAAGCATATGAGCCCTATCAACTTTAAACACAGTCATACAGTGGGTGTACTGGTGCATAGAACAGACAGGCCACTTTTGTATACACTAATGCAGATAATTTCACACTATTAAAGGTCAGATGAGGTGAGATTAGAATGGCTGCCCCAAACTGACAGGGTGACCTTTAGGAGGACGGGAAAGTGTGACTGCCTTCTTTATCCAAAGGATTCTTCTTTATGTGTACTTTTTAAAAAAAAATGTATGTATTTCAGCCACATCTAAGACTTATAAAGAAGCAGCGATACCATTGAAAATATTTCTAAAAGCTGAAAGAGAAAAAGTATGAAGGAAAACGACGTCTTCAGCTACAAATGAGAGCTCTTGCTGCTAATGGACAGTGGATGGGAGGAGAGAGCTGCAAGTATTGCACAAACGGATCTCAGTTTGCCAGTTTGTTTTGCAATCAGTTGGGGTGAATTGGACTGGCCTGGGAATGTGGCGTCCATTGGGAGGATAAGCATCTTCGACTGTTGTGCTTTTGCAAGCAGCGCCTGCCTGTGTGCAAAGACAAGCGCTGATATCAGTGCTACCCTTCAGGATGGAATGGGAAAAAAAAGTGGGGCCATGACTTCTTGGTGGTGTCAAACTACATGACAGCTTCTTTTCCACCAGATTGCAGAGAACCAATTAACAAATCACAGCCTAAACCTCTCAGTCCAAAAGCTTCCTGTGGCTTTCCCTGACTCCCAGGGTGTCCGTTTCAAGGTACCAACACAACGACCATGTCGACTTGTGTTTAAGCGGCCGCTTAAAATGAAAAGTGAAAGTAGAGGCATACCAACTTCAATTTCGGACTTGCGCGTTGTAGAACTCTTGAGTTTACACGTCGCTACGGATGTTTCTAGATCCGATCGTAGACTCGACATACAAAACTGCTGTTCATTGATTGCGTGACACAGATGTACCAACCGTTGTAAAGATGATCAAGAAGGAGAAATTAATATTTCCCTTTTTCTGCTCAGCCAGAATTCTATGACACCAAGTCCTTCATATATCGGAATAGAGCTGTAAAAGAAAAAGCATTTGTGGGATTTGCATAGTTTTGACTTTGGGCATTAAGAACCACTTGGAGTTGGCAGATAAGCACTAGTAAACAGCAATAAAACAAAAGAAGAAGAATGTCCTCCCTGGCTGTGCCTTGCTTGTCCGTTGAGTGAACACCACCGCCTGAATGCGCATTCATAAGACCATGTGTAGGACGTTCTTGAACACACCACTGCAGATACCTTAAACGTTTTACCTCTCTTCCAACCAGCAATGCCAAGTGGGTGCCAGGTGGTTTAAAAGTCGGCATAAAATGTGGACCCTGAATGGGTTTTTCCACAATTTCCGTGGTGGCCCATCTGTGTTTCCCCACATTGGTGTAAGTGGGCACTCATCCGTCCGGTAGACAGCAGATCTTGTTAGCTCGATACAGCGGAGCTCGCTAACTCAATACAGTTTGCTAGTTTGATACATCGCAGGTTGCTAGATCAGAGCTTGCTAGCTCGCTACAACGGAGCTCGCTAGCTGAGTGCCCACTCAAACCAATGTGGCCAAACACAGGTGGGGCCACCACAGAAACTACAGACATACCCAATCCGGGTCCACGTTTTTGGTTTACAGCTAGCTGGGCTATTACTGCTGCCATGACCAAAACATACCAGAATTACCACCATCGTTTCTGTTGAGGTTTGCATCAAGCATTGCAACTGTTTGAGAGGAAAGTGGCAGACCCTGTGGTCCATATGGGGAGCAAAGCTGCACACATTGTATAGTTTAATATGTTCCTTGATCCGTCAGCATTTATGTTGCATAGTAGAAACATAATTTCCCTTGCTAGATTTTATTGCTCACACCCATACAATAAAGTGGTACCCAAAATCATTTATGTTTACTGCAAATTGCTTCTGCCAGGAGGCTGCTGTGTAAGAAGAAGAGCCTACAACAAAGGCGTATCTGCTTGAAAGGAGAATTCATGAGAGCTTCCTACGGATAGACATTTTGTTTGAAATCAGCAGAAGTGCATTAACATATAAGCTCTGTAGTGACACAGTTATTACCACTTAGGTCCTCCACATCCACATTTAACCTTGGCTGGGAGGGTGCTGAATATGAATAACATGCTAGAGGTCTTCACCTATGTCCTGATGTTATTCTGGGTTAAAAATACTTTCAGATATATGGCTGTGATGGAGCAGTATGCATAATCCCCCTTTGTTAATTTGAAGGTGTATGGTTTTGTGAATAATAATAGCAATAATCACTTCTTCCCAGCATGGGAAAACACAGTGCCAGAACGGGAGGAGGCTGCTGAGGACACACATGTTCTCCAACTCCTGTTAGTGATAAATTCTTCTAAATGAGCAATGATTGAGAAAATACAATCACAACTACAGTCTACTTCAGCAGAAAATAACCCCAAATCTGGCGAATAGCAATTGAGAATCCACTATTTTGCCCATTTGAGCGAGATTTAGTGCGACTGCATGGCTGTCGCTGGAAAAACTGGGAATAAAACAAATGAGAATTTTGTGAATTTGAGTCTCACTTCGGTTAGACACAGCAGGATTTCATCACCAGCTGCTAAAATGATGTGCTTAATGATGCACCAAATGTTATCACTACAGGGCCGGTTGCAGATGTATTCATTGATTAAGATTAATCCTATTAGCTTACACTTTGTGCACATGTGCATTAAATAACGGGAAAAGTATGCTGATAGATGCGTGTGGGATTAGACTTTTTTGCGGTGTTGCTTCGCACATAGTCTTGAGAGATGGAAATTTGCAGAGTTCTCATGTAGACTTAGGAAGACTTTGAAAAAAGCCGTGCTAAGTCAGTCAAATCAGTTATTACAATATAGACTTGAGCGGAGCTGATGTTGTAGCTTCCAAGGATTATCCATCACTATGAGAACACATGCTCATCTTTTGGTGTGCCAGTTTGTATTCATTCTCACGTTTTGCTTTATAAAAACAATGATCTGAGAGAAACAACATGAATGTTTCCAGCTCACAGTACGGTCGGCCTCATCTGACATATGACTTTTCATTAAAGTTGTAAAGTGATACTCGTGTCTTCAGTTTGTTTGTCTTTCCTTTCAAACACATCATTTTTTATGCGCAGAAATTGTTTTCTCCCTCCATTGCCATCAGTGAGGAGCAAATTTCCGTGATCTCCGGGGATCACGGGGTGTTTAATGAAAAGACTCCATATCATCCAGTGACCCTGGCTTCACGCTGCAAGGCTGCTAATGAGCCCTCGGCAAATAGGATGACTTTTTTTTTTCCCTTGTCTGTGCCAATCGAGCTGTGACCCAGCAAAGGCCTCGCAAATCAAACACATCTTGAGTCCATTCATTATTTACTTGTGACAGCCAGCAGAGAAACATGATTAAAGAGAGCCAAATGAAATACAGGGGAGAAAAAGCAGAGGCAGCACCATTGAGATTCAGGATTTTATCAGATGTTTACTTTGCACTTCAACCCGGCTGAAAGTCATTGCTGTCAAAAAAGAGGAGAAAAAATCTGTTTATCAGTCTTTTCTTTATAATGAGAAAATATTCTCCCTGCAAACCTTCCCACATTAATTGAAGTATCTTTAAATCTGTGCGTGAAAGTCATAACTGTTCTGCCGAGTGTCACCGAGGAAGGTGAGAGGATGACTAAGCGGTGTCTGCGACCGCTTGAATCGTTATGAGACCCGCACGCGTCCGTCACCTTCGGCGTCCTTCAAAGTCACTTTGTCTGTCGCCGCCGCGTGTCACACATGCCGACTGAGGAACGTTCGGAAGGTCAACTCGCTTGACATGCTCCTCACAATCATGATGTTGTGTTTAGGAAAGTCATTGCCTCATCAAAAGGTTGAACACATGAGTCACATAACAAATTATAAACTTACTAACAAGACTCTGCAGGCTGATCCTTAAAAAAAAAAAAAAAAAAAGCAAAAGAGCAAAGCAATTAAAACATACCAAAAGCAAAGCTCAACCTAATCAATGATATCTTTCAGAAAGGTCTGTGATGAACACAAAATTCTGCAACGTGCACTGCTTCAGTGATTAGATGCTGGCAGAGGAAAGAGGCTGACATTGAGTTTAGTTTTATTAAAGCTCATCTGCTCAGGCATATGTCGGCACAGACAAACATACTTATGAGATGCAATTTACCCATTAGAAGGGAGGCTTTCAGATGTCAAGGCGTAAAGTCGCGCAGAATAAGATGGAACGGGCCTTTGGGGAACTTTGAGGGAGACTAAATCTAGCTTGTCCTTAGCAATGTGGAGAGGGCTTAATTAGGGCCCGGGCACTTCATTAAGGCAGCCATTAAAGTCAGCTTTGTTCAATCCAACATGTGCATCCCTCAGTGGGACCCTTGAGCCGTCACACACAAACATCCAGGCGCCAACACTGCACTGCTCATCCAGTGGAACTGAACAATATGCAGTGGAGCAAATTCCTTTCATTATAATTAATAAGAACTCTCCCAGCCCCCTCAGCCTCGCTGCTGGAGAGCATACAGGTACAGCGAATTCCCCCCGCCGGCTTCTCTTTACACTCACAGGAGCCATCCATCATTCTCCCTTAAAGTGTTTAGTTGCACCATGCAAGGACAGGGGATTCTGAATGAAATCATAAAGGACACTTAGACCGCTGTTACATGCAAGAGGGGATACTATATATCACACTCGAGCGTGTGTTCATTTCCAAGAAATGACTTAGGCCTTCTGCTGTAATAAATGCTTGAGCTCCTCCACCGTTTATTGGTCTCTACTTCATAAGCATATAAAACATGGGAATATGGTAGCAGGCACTTAAGTTGTAATTTCATTACAACTCCATTCCAGATACATTTCATAAAAATCTTTGCCTCTGGTTCCACCCCTAAAGATGAATAAAAGTTATTTCAGAAACGCCACAGTCCTCGCAGCTCGCAAGGCAACAATGCAGCCAGGCTGTTCGCTGGGATTCTCCTTAGTGTCATTTAAAGCTGAGCCTCTGACTTGATTTCTGCCAGCCTTCTTTTCATTCTTCGCGGTAAACTGATCTCTAAACCCTTCTGTGTGGCTCCGCATGCACAAGTCATTCCACGGAGAGATTGGAAAGCTGGGAAGACGACAAAAACGTCAAACAAGTGCGCGCCAGAGAGATAAACTCATCTCTGATCTTAAGTGACAATTTGACTAGGCATTTTGCCAGGAGAATGCCGTACTGATGAAAGAGTGCATAAATAAAGGATGCAGAGAAGATGTCAGCCAGCCATGGAGGAGTGGAATAGAAAGGACGGGAGACAGAGCCACTGAAAGACAGAGGGGGGAGTGTGAGGCATTTGGACACCTCTGGCTAGATTCCCTCGCCCATTACAGCGTCGGGATCTGACTTCACATGCCATTAGGAGCAGTGTAAATCAACAATTAGGTGTGCAAATGAAGAAATGTCAGCTATTACCTGGAGCCAAACAGGCCAAGAGAACTTGCATTCCAGCACAGAGGGATCCCTGGTCTCGCAGGCAGTCACCCACCCACCCACAAAGGTGCACAGCCTCAGACACAAACATGTTTAGCAGACATCCACCAACCCACACGGGTCCACACTCACAGTTCAATTGAGCCGTCACTGAATTGTTCTGGCAAGAGGATGGCACTCAGCCACGTTTCTCAATTAGACAAGTTGTTGTACTTCAAAGCAAGAATGACAACTGTTCCCTGCGGGACTTCCGGACTCTCCTTTAAGGAGTGCGTCCGACAAACGAAGTAATGAGCAAGAAAAACAGACACTCAGACAGGCTATGAATTTCACACGCAGGTAAATTGTCATGATTCTACGCTTAGGATTTGTCAGGTTCTGTTTTCCCTGTCAGTCTCACTACGTTCAGGTTCATCATCCACAGCTTTCTTCATTTAGTTAATCAACCTCAATGCATTTAAGTCTCTTGTTTTCAGTTCCTCAATGTCAAGTCATCTGCTCTGCTCAATCACCATTTTTGTCACTCCAAGTTTTTTTGTTTTTTTCCTGTCATGTTTAAGTTAAATAAATACTTTAAGTTTTAAGTTCTCCTGTGTTTGGGACCACCTTGGATCCAGCAGGAGAACTTTTAATCCAGTGGCAGAGTTTTCTTCCACTTCTGTCATGCTACATCCACCTAATCTGCTCCTAAGGTCTGTCGGGGCCATCGCTCATGTTTCCTGTTCCTGGGGAGAGTCGCCAGGACTTTGCCTCTACAGGTCTGTTCCTGAGGACGGGTTCTAATCCCCCTCACATCCGTCTGGCTGCAAGAACCCCGTTTCTGGACCTGTTTGCTTTTGTTCCTCCAGGTCCACTCTTCTCAGGTGTTATGGGCATCTGGAATCTGCCTTTTTGGGGAGGGGTACAGTCAGGGTTCTGTGCCTGGGTTTTTGTTGTGCTTTTGTCTTGTTCTGTTTTCCCTGTCAGTCTCACTACGTTCAGGTTCATCATCCACAGCTGCCTTTAGTTAATCAACCTCAGTGTATTTAAGATTGTGTCAGAATTCTTTCTCTAACCCCTAAAAAACTCTATAGTGAGGAACTATATACTGCCCAGGATTTTAAAGGTAATTTGGATACCATGATCACTACTTTTCTTTTGTTTTTCTAAATGCCGGATATGACGTCACTGATTTCACAAAATCAAATCAATACAAACATTTCACAACATTTATTTATGATTCTATTGTGTTCTGATGATGAAAATGTGGATGAGTTATTCAACAATGACATTTAAACGCGTTTTTTTGTTCAAAATTGTTCAACCTCAATGCTTCATGGTCTATATTCACTTATCTTGTGAGCATCGATGCACGCTAGTTTTTCGCAAAGACTTTTGGGAAATTTCAAGTGCACTCAATTTTGGAATTAAATGTGAGTCGAGGGGGAATTTCAATATAGCATCAATGTCTACTTTTCAGTTAATCTTGGTCGGGTCATCTGCTCTGTTTTGTTCAGTCACATTTTTGTTTCTCCATGGTTTTTGACATGTTTCATTTTTTTTATTAGATGTTTTAAGTTTCTGTCATCAAGCCTGGTCTCCTGTGTTTGGGTCCACCACTTCCTGACAAATTATTTGTGCTTTGATTTGAAAATGAGTTGTAGTAAAAATATATATATATATATATATATATACATTAATTTTTCCATTAGGATGTGTGAAAGGTATAGAAAAAAAGATAACAATTTGAGCATTAAAAGAAAAAGGGTGGCCCAACCAACAGGAAGGGTCAGAAAAGATGGGACAACAAAAAAATAAACAGCTTTTTGTAGCTCTGGCAGCACAGTCGTCCTAATTATGCAGCCACCCAAACAGAGCCCTCTCTAATCCACGGACACACTAGCCTGTCACATTCCCTGCAAAGATCAAGAACAAAATGCGCATGCACACATGCAAACACACACGCAAACACCATGCAGCTCTGCTTCTGCTTACTCACCCCCCTGCATCTAAACAGATTCTAAAGACATTTGTAGATAAGACTGACTTTGAGCACACAGTGGCCTAGATTAATCTCCATCCAAGCATTGGTTTGCCCGTATGGAGGATGGGGGTTCTGTGACCTAAAGGAAACGGAGGCATAACTTCATCTTGGAGCACCACCCTCTGGTAAAAGTGCTCACTCTAATGTAAGACATTAGAGCAAATAGCTGCAGTAGCCATGGGGGGATCTTTTGTGTGTGTGTGTGCCCTTTCTGTGTTTGGGTGCAAGCGGCCTGTAAATGCTCAACAGTGACATACACATCCAGCGCTGATCCAGACAGATATCGCTTGCAACACAATAACAAGGGCTTTTTCCACGAACCATGTCTCTTGATGCATGCTTTTTGAAGCGTTCTTCATGGCTTGTCTGATAATTAAATACACTTTCATGGTGATGTGCCGGAGCTCAAACCCATTATTCCCCTCATAGCTTCTTCCTCTGATCTAGGTAGAACATTTTAATGGATGAGGTGTTCCTCTGTCTGTAGCCTGGTGGACCCTCCTGGTGTTACCAGGGCACTCGGTGCACGCTGACATTTTAAGTTGTTCCACTGGTTGCTATACAGGGAAATCAGAGTGACACCAAATCATTCCTGCAGTAACGGAAGGTCTGTCTGATAAGGAAAGGCCACTTGTAGCAGTGTTGTTGAAAAAGGGCTCCACTTTGTTGCTCTGAAATTGAATTAATTTGTGTGAATAGGAGGTATAGGGAAAAACGCAACTTTAGTTTAACTTTTACTTTCAAAACAACACAGGAACTGGTTCCTTACCATATAGATTTTCAGAGCGATAGTGTGTGATAGAGTATCAAATTTCAAAGAAATTGCTTTTCATTCCATTTTAGGTCAGATCTCCTAAAAATCTTTTATTTCAGCTACTTTGTTTTGAGTGCTTGGGTGTTTATTTTATTGTATTAACTATTATTTCTTGTTTAATCTCTACCTCCTTCCCACTGTTCCTAACACTTGTTGTGAAGTATTTGTGCTGATTTTTGTTTTAGTTTTTGTCAAACATGATGTTCTTCTCTACCATCTTTTCACACCAGATGACAATTTTAGGTCCATTCAGACTTTACAAAATCAACTTGATTCATTTTCATAGTTTTTTTTTTTTTTTGTCTTTACTCCTGCTAAACAAAGCGTAGTGGCACTGGCTTTGTCTCTCCACATTCAAACACCAAACCCTGTTAGCAAAGTCTATTATGTGTCTTAAAATCAGAAACGACTTTTTGAGAAACTAGCTGCAACCAAACTTTTAAAAATCCCTATAATTTATAAATGATTTTCTTTAAAATCTTAGATTTGAGCTAACACAGAGGGATGCTACAGTCCAGTTAGCTAACATGTAGCAGTGTCATGCTGTGTTTTATATGCTTTGAGAGTTAGCATAGTTACAGTAACGTTTGTTTTATTGTTATCAGTCTGTTTTTTTCATGTGGTGAAAACGAGGTAGGGCGCTACAGGAACTGTAAATTAATGCTAATGTTGTTAACGTGTTATTCACAAGTTCTAGAATTACTGTGAACACAGCTAATACATTTTAACTGACAGACTTATCTCTCACTCTCTTTTTTTGTTTAATGCCACATATAATTTAGTGTTCCTTAAATATGACAGAAGTTTAACAACTCATTAACAGTGCGCCTTATAATCGGGCATGTCCTATGGTGCAGGAAATATACTAGTTCGCATTTTCAGTGGCACATGGGAACGCAATAATACATTACCCAATTTTTAAATCTCTTCTTTTTTTATTTTCTTCTTTAATCATTTTTTTTTAAATGTTCCTGCTTAATTATGTATGAAACGGGGTAGAGAGCAATCAGGCCCCGCCCTGGGCTACATGGCGCTCTATAGGTGAAAGACAAATTTTGGAAAGGTTTTGTTCAAAAAGGAGCGTGCCAAATGACCGCACCTTCAACCGGTCACATATTCAAGAAGAAAGTAGGGGGATTTCA
>NC_050524.1:31953881-32006366 GCF_002922805.2 Oryzias melastigma | reverse complement strand
GTTTTTCATTCCATTTTAGGTCAGATCTCCTAAAAATCTTTTATTTCAGCTACTTTGTGAGTGCTTGGGTGTTTGTTTTATTGTATTAACTATTATTTCTTGTTTAATCTCTACCTCCTTCCCACTGTTCCTAACACTTGTCGTGAAGTATTTGTGCTGATTTTTGTTTTAGTTTTTGTCAAACATGCTGTTCTTCTCTACCATCTTTTCACACCAGATGACAATTTTAGGTCCATTCAGACTTTACAAAATCAACTTGATTCCTTTTCATAGTTTTTTTTTTTTTTTGTCTTTACTCCTGCTAAACAAAGCGTAGTGGCACTGGCTTTGTCTCTCCACATTCAAACACCAAACCCTGTTAGCAAAGTCTATTATGTGTCTTAAAATCAGAAACGACTTTTTGAGAAACTAGCTGCAACCAAACTTTTAAAAATCCCTATAATTTATAAATGATTTTCTTTAAAATCTTAGATTTGAGCTAACACAGAGGGATGCTACAGTCCAGTTAGCTAACATGTAGCAGTGTCATGCTGTGTTTTATATGCTACTGACAAGGTTGAGAGTTAGCATAGTTACAGTAACGTTTGTTTTATTGTTATCAGTCTGTTTTTTTTCATGTGGTGAAAATGAGGTAGGGCGCTACAGGAACTGTAAATTAATGCTAATGTTGCTAACGTGTTATTCACAAGTTCTAGAATTACTGTGAACACAGCTAATACATTTTAACTGACAGACTTATCTCTCACTCTATTTTTGTTTAATGCCCCATATAATTTAGTGTTCCTTAAATATGACAGAAGTTTAACAACTCATTAACAGTGCGCCTTATAATCTGGCATGTCCTATAGTGCAGGAAATATACTAGTTCGCATTTTCAGTGGCACATGGGAACGCAATAATACATTACTCAATTTTTAAATCTCTTCTTTTTTGATTTTCTTCTTTAATCATTTTTAAAATTTTCTTGTTTAATAATCTGTGAAACGGGTTAGAGAGCAATCAGGCCCTGCCCTGGGCTACATGGTGCTCTATAGGTGAAAAACAAATTTTGTAATCGCTTTCTTCAAAAAGGTGTGTGCCAACTGACTGCACCATCAAGCGGTCACAGTATTCAGGAAGAAAGTAGGGGGATTTCAACTGTTAAAAAAAAAAAAAATTTAGATTAAACTAGGTAAATTTTTCTTTTTCGACCAAAATTCAAAGGGGATTGCATTTTTTAGGCAATTTTATAATAGTAATACAGACAAACCTCTATTTTGTCTCTCTTTGTGTTTTTTCATAGTTAAAACCACCAACAGCAGCATAACTGCGCGCCCCTCCCTAGACAGCAGCAGTGTCAGGAAGGGAGGGGCACTGCACTGCAGAGTTATTGATGAAATCAAACTTCTGAGTTACTTTTTTTACGTCTTATAATTA
Organism: Oryzias melastigma; assembly: GCF_002922805.2. Lineage (NCBI taxonomy): Eukaryota > Metazoa > Chordata > Actinopteri > Beloniformes > Adrianichthyidae > Oryzias > Oryzias melastigma. The sequence continues at coordinate 32,004,950 of NC_050524.1, read as the reverse complement.
TTACTTTTTAATTTTTTTGTACATTACATGAGTTGTGCGTCAAACTGCTTTAAAAAATCATCACCATGACCTGAATGCAATGCTGTCTTGATCATTTAAATAACTGTGTAAACACTTTAGGGTAAAGCTATGTTTTTCTTTTATTACATTATTATATTTTGAGGGTGTACCTAGCAGTGGAAGGGATTCATAAATTGATATTTTAAGAGAAAAGATTATAAAATTTGTTTGTAAAAATATTATTTTCTTATTTGATTGAAAATGCAATTTAGATGGAACAGGTTTGCAGGGTATTTTAAAGATAAGGGCAGCCAGCAGCTCCCTTTTATGTGTTTCTAACATTTCACACTTTGCTTCCAAAACAATTCTTAAACTCAACTAAAGCCTTTGAGAAAGCTTTCCATCCATAAACACACTGTGTATTGTATTTCTGTACTCTTTTCATGTAACTCAGCAGAGTAAGAACAGATATCTCAAAAATTGCTTTACTTTTCTTCAACATCAATGACAAAAATTTCACCAGAACAGCCTCTAAAGTTGCTTATTTTGACCCCTCACAGTGAGAGCTTAACCCTTCACAGTCGGCTTAAGTCGGCAGCATCTCCCATACGCGCTGCAAAACCATTATGTTCAGTTCTAGCAGCGAGAGACTCACAAAGAAGGTTAGTGAGATGAGCTAAGTGGGTGGCTGCTTGAAACACAGATCATTTGAGCGGCTAAATCAGAGTTTTTATGAATATAAGCAAGAAATGATGGAAAAAATAAATATAAAACACAATAAATCATGTTTGGTATTAAAAAAGATTGCTAACAATAATGGGAAAAAAATGGAAAAGTTTACTATTTTATTTGAAATGCCCTCAAAGACAGGAATTTCACTAAAACGTAACAGAAAAAAATCATCATATCATCAAGATTACAAACACAAACATACAATAATTGAATTGCAACTTTCTAAAAATGTGTTGAGATAAAATCCACACCAAGCTGGTCAAAACTAGGAAACACAAATCTCTTATTGCAGCAGTTGCTCTTCAAAGCATGCGTGGCCTGATTGTAGAGTTTAGTTTAAAAAGGAACTTGTGCCCCAGGTGCCATCCAGTGACAGTTGGGCTCAGATGGATGCAAACCACCATTTGCACCATTGGCAACACTTTGCCTCCATATGCTGTAGAGTGGGCAGGCAATGTGGGACGCTCAGCTGGCCATGTGGAGTGGGTCAGGAGGACAGAGTTCTATGCCCATGATTGTCTGGAGGTTTACTGCGTCTATGTAAATAGATTCTAAGAGTGTGCTCGCTAAAATGTAAGTCTATGTAAATTACGCAGTGACGAGTGACACAGATGAGCAAATTTCAGGAGTAAACAAAGAAGCAGAAGTGTTTGTTTTCCTTCAGTTAGTGCATCGGATTGGATAATGAACAACCTAAATGGAGCTGTAGGCCATAGATGAGTAAGGAAGTATTAGGAGTGACAACACAAGTATTCAAACAGAGCCTCTACTGAAGTTAAGCTAAGCCTTCAACCCTTAAGTACTGCATGATGAGCTCAGCTATCTAAGGGTATACGACTAATGTGTTGAAAAGAGCCAGTTAGGGTTATTTGGACACCTGATCAGATTGTCTGCCAGACTCCTTTCAGTGCGAGAGCTCTAACACATCCCTTAGAACAGAGCTTGTGACAGAACTATCCTTAGCAGCATGGTCTTTGTTCAGAGGGGCTAAAGAGGATGCTTTACAGACCCAATTCAATGAAATTCGTCTTCTTGTACCATTTTCATGATGGTGGATGATAACATATAAAGAAAATGAAGATTAAACTCTGAGTATTTATTTATTCAGATTTATCTAGAACTGAACCGGTACCAGGGGCGAACCGGACATGGTGCCAGAAGTGAACCAGTACTCAGGCTGAGGATAGGTCACGGTAAAATCGACATTTTGGATGTCCCTGCAACTTGTCGTTATTTGAAGTGCTAGGTGTTCCCATTAAATCACTGATCCTCAACCTCTGGGACACGAACGCACATTGGTTCCCTAAGCCAACACCCGTACCCTAACCTTAACCCAGTACCGGTTTGCGTACGGTGCACAAACCGGGCCCGGTACCGCATCCAGTGCCAGGTTTCGGTATCTGGTTTGGGTACCGGTACTGGTTACATTCCAAGGACCAGTGCGCATCCGGTACCGCGTCCCAGTTGTAGACCCTTGATTTTTACGAACAGTCAGCACGTCAAAAAACATCGAGTTGGGGGACACTCAAAAAGTAACAATGAGGGGTCCTTAGCCAAACGTTCATCTGTGACGAGTTGGGGATGAGAATGTGTTGTAAGAACATGAAAGAGTGACAAAGGGTTGATAGGAAATCAGCGCAGGTTTACCACATGCCACAACTCAGCCCACAATTCAGAGGTAAATTTGTGTCCCAGAAGACGACAGAGGTACATTGATTTAAGTGGGAATATAACAGTGTGACAAAAAGAATAATAAAAAAAATGTTTGTAAAAACTCATGTTCTCCTCTGGTTTGTTGTCTGTTGGAAGGATTTTTTACACTAACAGCTATTTTGCAATTTGATTTATTTTCATGCCACTCTTACAAGGCAACTAAAACCAAATAGAGAACTTTAAACATGCCTTTATTGTACATTTTCATTAAATATGTTAGTTTTCTCTGAGGGTAGACGTAATGGGTTAGTGTCTTGCTGAGGTGAAGGACATTTTTAAAAGCATTAATGCTTTCTGGAACTGGGATTCCCCAGAAAGGACAAGCTTTAATAGGAGCAGCATTTGGCCAATAAGCATTTATTTTTGTTTATGACAGAGCAAGCCATAAAAGAACAAAAAAAGCATTTTTTTTCCCCAGTTGTTGGTGTCTTGTTTGTTCATTAGTTTCCGTGGACTCAGTTGGCATATGTGTCTGCAGAATGTTGAACCAGCGGGTCAGAAGCCTCTAAAAGGTTGCTGTTTTTCAGATGCAGTAATAGCATTGATTTACTGTCTTGATAAGATCAAAGCATAATGGGGGTTCAAGGGTTACTGTAACACCGTATGAAAATAATAGTGCTTGCCATGTACTGGTTTGTTGATTTGCGGCCTGATGGATTTTTAATATTCACCGCCAGGTCGTTCTGGGCAGTTAGTCGTAACTATTTAGCAGCTCAGTGCCTCTGGATGGACAGCATGAATGAACCATAGAGAGGTGACAAGGGTTGGTGAAAATAATACTTTAAAAAAAAGGAAAAGGGCAGACACTTCAAATTAATGCTGGCATGTGGTAAGTCTGCTCTGGCCTTGGCTTGCCTGAAAAGAGAAATGTATGTTCAGTGATTAAAAGGTTTGTTCTAATTAGCCGAAGTGACTGCATCTAGATGAAGAGCCAATAATCACGTCTGGAAAGATGAGAAGGGAAAGGGACAGTGTGACCCTCGAGGGGAGAGGGATGTGCAAACAAAGGGATGAGGGCAAAGCATTGCAAACTTGGTTTACTGATTGTTACGGCAGATGGCCTCGTAGAAAAGACCTTGCTAACGTGTTCACTTCAGAGCGACATGGCACGAAGTAATTTTGAAAAGTACATTCTGTATTTGCTGGAGTGGAGGGCTGTTTTCAGGTTCTTACTTGCACTACAATGGTTTGCAACTCCCAAAACATCTTCGTGTTGTCCCCTAAAAGCAGAAGGCATTTAAAAAGGCTGCATTGATTATTTTATTTCCTACATGAAAGGATAAAAAGCCTCAGTGTACAAAGGAAAAAATAAATAAATTAATTAATTGAAAATGACATCTGTATCAAGACTATTGTATTAGGCTTCTTAAATCTTACGTTATCTTTACAACACACTCAACAAGCGCGTTCAAGCACGTCTATATATAAGTGTGTTCCACATTCAAAACTCTTGCGTTCCTGTGTAGCTAAGCAAGCGTCTATGATAGAAAAGGAGAAGCGGTTGAAAGTTATATAAGATTGGACTTCGTACAATCAGGGACTCAGATTTGGTAGTGATGTATGGATCCATCCATCCATCCATCCATCTTCTTCTGCTCATCTGGGACCGGGTCTTGGGGCCAGGAGTCTAAACAAAAATGTCCACACTTCCCTCTCCCCGGCCACTTCCTCCAGCTCCTGAGGCATTCCTTGGACAGCCGAGAGACGTAGTCTCTCTAGCGTGTCCAGGGTCTTCCCCGGGGCCTCCGCCCAGTGGGACATGCCCGGAACACCTCACCAGGAAGGCGTCCAGGAGGCATCCGGATCAGATGCCTGAGCCACCTTAACTGGCTCCTGTCGATGCGGAGGAGAAGCGGCTCTACTCCGAACTCTCTCCTGGTGACCGAACTTCTCACCCCATCTCTAAAGGAGCGCCCAGCCACCCTCCGGAGGAAACTCATTCCAGCCGCTTGTAGTCAGGATCTCGTTCTTTCAATCACAACCCAGGGCTCATGGGTGAGTACTGGGACTAAGATCGACCGCTAAACTGAGAGTCTCACTTTCTATCTCAGCTTTCGTTTCACCAGAAGGGACCAGTGCAGTGATCGCGTGACAGTGGACGCCACTCCAGTCCCTCTATCAATCTCACACTCTGATCTTCCCTCACTCGTGAACAAGACGCAAATATATTTAGACTCCTCCACCTGAGGCGGGAGAAATCCACCCATCGAGAGAGGGCAAACTACCTTTCTCTGAATGGATACGGATGGTGTCCCCATTAAATCGAGGAATGAATGAACATTGGGTCCTCTCTGCTATGCTGCATATTAAAAATACTTCAAGTACTAAAACCGGTTTCATCTTCCCATTTATTTTTTTACAGTCTAGAGAAAGTCGTAACAAACTATAGGGGCTCATCCGGGATGTGCTGTCTGGTTTCCGGGTCATTTGTTGGTGGGTGGTTCTGTGTGTGTGTGTGTGTGTGTGTGGGCTTTGCACCTTTTTGTTTTTGATGGCTGCGCCGTTGATGACGTGACCATTTGGTTGTTGGAAATGGTTTGGCTTAATGTTTTTGTGTGCGAGTAGCATGCTCAGTTGTAATACACACCAAGCCTCTTCTAGCTTTGGTTTGCGGACACGCCTAGTGTCAGGTAGCAACAGTTCAGTGTGAACACCATATGCTAAACATGCATTCAAGAACCTTCGTGTAGCATGTTGTTGAATGTGTGTAGCTTGATAAATAAAAAAAATAAAAAAATATTTCAGCTTCACGATTGGCTATCTACTTTGGCTATTCCAGAGGAACAAAAGATGCTCTTCATGCATGTACCTACAGTTAGTTGTTGGATGGCCGCTTCAAGAGAATAGCAGTTTAACAATGTAGCAGAACGAGTAAACACACTTGTAATGGAGTACAATTGTTTCTTTAACTCATCCCTTGTTGACTCGGCCGACACGTGTAGGTTTGAACAGAGTAAACACACAAAACAAAAATCATCATCTCTGACCCCGCAGGCAGAGCGACACATGACAACTGAATCGGAGGCGCAAAGGAGATAAATTATTCATAAAATGCAATAAATAAACAAATAAATATTCAGGTTTGTGAGTTTGTCAGCCAACTCGTTTCCCTGGAAAGCATTTGTTTTCCATTCGTGAAACGATTAATCTCTGCCCAGGACTGCTCTGAAGAACTGTTGGAGCGATGGTTGTAGTTCTGCCTCTGAGCAGGAGCCTCCACTCTTTCAGTAAAATGAATCCCAGCTCCAACCACGTGCACAACCTGTCTTCTGCAACTGGATCCCCTCAGTGGCTGCTGAGAATCAAGTTGATCTAATATCTCATCTCTAACAGGTTCTCACATGATACTATTGATACATGCTATTTTCTTTGTTCTAACATACAGTAATCCAATGTATCCAGATCTCTTTTGCAAATTATGAAATGCTGTGGATTTGTCTCAAGTGGCGTGCTATGAAATCTCCTTTTATTTGTAGGTGGGTCTAATTTAACATCTGCCTCATCATTTACGATTAGGCTTTATGGACCCTAATTGGCCATCTGCCTTTGCCATCTTGTCTTTCTGGAGAGGGGCCATGTTTGTCTCCTGCTGTTTAGAGAGCCTGTAATACTTGGACACTTGCCTTTGGTCGAAACAAGACTCGTTCGATTATTTTAGCCAAACCAGAAGCAATTAGGCAGACAGTAACATTTCAGTAACCCATCAAATATAATTGAAAAAAAAGATTCAAATTTACATGTAGAAGATGGGATTTTACACTTTTATCCATAGATTACCCATAGACTACATTACTTAACACACAACCAATTCAGTTGAGTCTAATTTATTTACAATACAAAGTACATTTTAACCTTTTCAAGTGAATTTGTAAATTGTTTAAAGGGGGTTATCTATAATCACTAAAATAAAAAAAAGAGTTCTTGATCTGAAGACAGAGAAAAAGCCAGAAACAAAATATAAGTTCCATATCTTCTTTCTCGATAATTCAGGAGTAATCTCAAAACCACTGGCAGGTAGTGTAATTGCCCTGTTCGTCCTGTCAGTCATAGTTAACTCTCCGTAGTCGGTGCCACTTTTAGCTCCACCTGTGCTCTATCGTCTGCTCGACGTGATGACAGGAAGCGCGTATCTGATGACAGGCAGGAAAATCTTTAGTGACAGTGGCTTTCATTCCTTCATCCCCATCACTCATCCTGGCCTCTGGGAACAAATGTTTCAACTTAACTCGTCGTCTCTATACAGTAACGACTTAGCCCTGACAAGGGAGAATTATGTCTACACGTGCATTTCTTAGAGACGCCGTGGATGATGTCGACATCAACCTCCAGAGGAGTCTGTGAGCTGCAATGAGTAAATGACCTCATGGATGCTGCAGTGATCAAAAGAGGCTGCGATGGCAGGTTTACTTTAGCTTCAGGCAGCATCCTGCAGTTTGAATAGAGCTGGCAAAATCACTGCCGCTCCATCCCTCTGAAAAGGGGTTATTTTTAAGTCGGCTATCAAATCACTGAGGCCCCAATATCTGTGTTTTCCCTCTGCCAAGCTGCACTAACAACTCAAAAAAGAGCTGCAGTCAGATTCAGCGGACGTTGCATTTTGAAACATTTTGTTGGATTTCTCACTCTAGGCAGATTTATTTTTAATTAAATCATTTGAACAATCCACCCCACAAAAAATGACTACCAAATTAAAGTGGAAATATTTAAGATGTAAACATTCATTTTAGGGGGAAAAGATTATATTTTCCGCCTGCTGTTGTCTCAGATTTCTTCATTTACCAACACTTCTGCCTCCAACATGTAACTAGAGGAGGCTGTGGATACTTAGATAATAGGCATTATGATACGTCCATGTCAGGAAGAACTAATTACATTTGTTGAGTTTCGTGACACACTGTAAATGTAGATCGGCTTACACAACGGCCATCACAATCCAAGTGAAAGGTTGTACTGAACATTTAAAAGGTAAACGTTCAACACGTAAGTGTACAACACGTAAAGGTAAAAGTAATGGTACAGTCACAAGTACGACTGCCATCGTGCAATGGGGAGCCATTGCTAGAATCTTCAAGATTTCATGCCACTGCCTTATTTTTTGGGGGAAAATCATTGGCATTGTTGTAAATGTAGATGTGCAGTCAGGTGTGTAGAATGGTCTTCTTTAGATATTGGCTAGCGGGCGACATCTGGAGATAATTAAACTTAGTCCAGTACAGACCTACTGGTGGCGCCCTGTGGCCCTCCAGTTATCGGTGTCATCTCCGCCTGTCACTGGACTGCCACCGCGCGACCTCGAAATGTGCTCGGACAGCCACTGACCATGTCAACTTTTAGAGAAAAATTGTCCAGTAAATTTTACCTTTTTCTTAAAATCTTGGCGACAGTGTATAAGAATGTGATAAATGCCACTGCTCCACCAACTGCCAAATTTGCTGAAAGAAGTGGCATTTTGGTATATGTGACAGAAGTCTAAGGGTAAAGTAAGCTTGATGCTGGGATGTCGTTCAGAATTTTCAGAAGGTTAATGGCATATATTTTTATTGTGCTTTTTTCCCCTACCTTCCAGCATTCTACAGTCACAGACCCATTCACACACACATTCACACACTTGTGGTGGCTCCGCTGCCGAACACTGGCGCCTACCAGAGGCAATATGTGGTTCAGTGTCTTGCCCAAGGACACTTCGACACATGGGCGGACAAGGCATGAGTCCAACCAGCAATCTTCCAATCAGGAGTCGACCGCCCTACCGCTGTACATTCGTAAAATGAAGGGTGTGTAACTCTTGAGATGCAGTAATAAATGCAGTACAGGATGCGGACTGGTCCTTGGGACATGTCCAGTACCGGTTCCCTAACCCGGCACCAGATACTGGATGCAGTGAACCGGTTGGGGAGCTGTGATTTACTTGGAACAGCCAGGACGTCAAAAAACAATGAGTTTGGACACCCAAAATGTAATTTTTCGACGTGGAGGGGTCCTTAACCAAACGTCAATGTGTGACAATTTGGGAATGAGAATGTGTTGGTATATTTGTATAGCGCTTTTCTATCTTCCTCAAAATCCCCAAAGTACCTCGTAGTCACAGTACCATTCACCCATTCACACACTTTAAGTAAGTAAGTAAAGTTTATTTATATAGCAGTTTTCATAGACAAAAGTCACAAGGTGCTTCACAACTTAAAGCATAAAAACAAACACTGATGGGAGCTCCACTGCCGAACACTGGTACCAACCTTCCACCAGAGGCAAGGTTCAATGTCTTGCCCAAGGACAAGGTGCGAATGGAACCTGATCAGAGGTTGACCACCCTATCTCTGCTCCATTGCGGCCCCCGGTTGGTTATGATCAGAGCATTGTATGATAGCATTGCCCATTACCTTAGCGGCTGGGTGGCTCAGTGGGCTAGGTGAAGGGCTGGCACGCAGGAGCCCTGGGTTCGATTCCCAGGGTTGTACACTGATCCCCACCCAGATTGGGTCCTTAGGCAAGACCCTTGACGCTGCTGCATAACTGGGTGCCTGTGCCCCTCAAGTACAGGGTTGTGTCAGGAAGGGCATCCGGCGTAAAAACTCTGCCAAATCACTGATGCGAAACAGTGGGTGCTGTTACGCTGTGGCGAAGGGATAAGCCGAAAGTGAACTACTACCTTAATGAAACATTTAATTTTTATGATGTCCCTTAAGCCTCAAAGGAACTGCAAAAAACACAGTCTATGTTCTCCTTAAGATTGACCCTCCAGGGGATAGGCCGCCGCCCAGGTCTCCATCTGCTGGAAGGGGTGCCAAATCCCAATGACTTGCTTGTATTTTATTATTTTTTTTGTTTGCATTTTGTTTGACACACCATTCATTTCGTTTAGAAATATAAAATTAGAAAGTAATAATTAAAAACATAAAATGAATAATGAAAAAGTTTGACGTAATTGATTATTTTGGCTGGTGTGGCGCCATTCCTTATCTGATGCTGCCGCTGTCTAAGTTAGGTTAGGGGTTGTCTCTGTTAGTGCTTCTTTAGAACTTTATGGATGAAAAAGCAGAAAAACAAACCCCCAGGGACAGCTTTAAGGTAAATAATCATAAGTGGTAATATGTTTTGAGAGTTAAAATAAAAAAATACTAATTGCAACATATTCCATGTTGTTTCTGTTCCGGAGAACAGAAACAACGCAGTAATGGTGGTGTTTTGGGGGTGGGGGTGGGTTGGGGTTCTCTGAAGGCGGGGGTGCCAAAATCCCTTTTCCCCTGGCCCGGACAACACAAGAACCCGCAGCACCTGTACGGGTCGAGTCATGGACAGGAGCATGGGACAAAAGCTTAAGATCCTTCCTTTTCCGAATCGACCAGGATTTCATACTGTGCTTCTTTGATCTGTTAGATTCCCTTCACACTCTGAGATTGTGGGTGTGAGGATAAAAAAAAAGTCAAATGTAGATTTTATTCAGGTTCAAGGCCAAAAATGCTAAGGCGCTATCGTGTCCATTATTTACAAGAAGTATTGATTGTGAATTTCCATTTCAGATAACATTCTTCCTCTTGCTGATGTGTCATACCAGCACAGCAGCTCAAACAAAAGAGAACGCATAGAGTTAGAGGAACAAGAAACATTCACCCTTAAACTTTTTCTTCCACAACAGTCCATCGCGTCGAGTCTGAGTCAGTTCTGACTGTAGACGCTAAAGAGTAAACAGAGGCCAAGATAAGCGTACTGCGCCGCTATTGCTGCCAGACATTTTACCGATGTGCCTCACTTTTCTTGGTTAGATCTAGTCCATTCCTGTTGACGATCAATTTTAGCTGAGAAGCCTCGGAGAAAAGTGATACACTGGGTATTCTGTCAAGTTCTTGAATACTTTAATATTTCTTCAACTTCCCTGTGGTCATTTTATTATGTTGAAGCACTTTGAAAGGGTGGAAAGTCAAGTTGAACTGTGTTTTTTATTACTTTTTTTAAGTTCTTCTTTTATTAAGCAGCACAGCTGGGACGGACTCACGGGGAGACAAAAAAAAAGAAGTTAAATCAAGTTTCTTGCTAAGATTCATGTTGAGGGAATAAGGCTGCATGAGCAGTAGTGCAGGTGAGATTTGACTTCAAGGCTTTGGGTGCGCATGTTGTGGAGTTTGGTTTGGGAATACATGTAGCATGGTGTATATTTCATGATGCATATTTGTTTGTGGAGCTTTTTTTTCCCCCTGTAATGCATTGATGCTGTACTTTCAAGAGCAGCACTGCCTTGTAGGTGTTCGGTTACATTACCAAACACATCTGTCGAGATACTCCTCTTTGGATTGTTGCATAGCATACCCTCATACCGAGGTTGGAGTTAGCTGGTTGCTGTATCACATTGACAAAACATGACAGATGTGTTTAGGCAGCGGAGTGCTGGACCTGCCACATGACATTAGGCTCACACAGTCAGAAAGGATAGCGCTGTGTATTCCCACACAGGGAGGCCAATCACGGACATAATAATGGTTTGTCCACACCGAGGATCGGATGTCTGAGCCAGCCTGAGAGACTGCTGCAGAGCACAAGTGCTGTAACATGAATCTTCCCGGAGAACGGCGACTCAGTGGTGGCTTTGTCAGCACGGAGCATATCTAGGAATACTTTAGTTTGAAGCAAATTTCAAAGTGAATTTCTGCAGCTCAATTTAGCCCGTAAATTACCAACATGAGCTTACAACAAATGATCAAAGACAATCTCATTATTCCTCCGTCATTGACTGAGACTTTTCACAAAATCCTGATTAATCATTAATTCATCATAAGTAGAGCCGTGCGCACAGGGTTTGGGGAGCTGACATCTTTTTTGACAGGTGTCCTCACGCGGCTTTTCATGTTCATTTTCTCATCTGCTGCTCAGCCTGTATGGAAACCAGTCGGGGAATTACAAGGCAGTCCATTGTCGATTAAAATCCTGAACTGATGACAGATCTCTCCTAAAAAATTCAAAGTGTTAAATGAATTATGGAATGGAAGTTGCTGAGGTCTTTTTATTTCACATTTTGAGTGTCATGGTCAAATGTGTCAAGCAATATCTTTATACCTCTCTAAAAAAAATGAATGCAAATAATGAATAAGGACGACTTTAAGTGGCTCTCATTTGACGTTTAGTGTACTGAAGTATGATAATTTAATTTAGAGAAAGAAAAAAACTAGTTGACTTTGAAAAACCCCACTAAAATAGGTCTTTGATTACCGTAAAATTAACTGCCAGTTTCAATACATAACAGGAGCTCGTACATACAACCTTTGCTCTGGACCAAGAGGGATTATTATGCAACCTAATTACTGGCAACTCCATTGCTGTTAAGGATTTAATCCCAGTCCCGAACCTTGAAAAATAGATGAATTTTATAGAAATCTGGATGTTTTTATTTGTGAAATTAGACCATTTTATCCATATTTTTGAACAATCTGTATTGGGAAATGAAGGATCAAACCCAATTACAAAAGAAATGAATCTATAATAAGACATAAATAAAGCAGAAAACATGCAAAAATGAATTCAGATTGTTGATCCTCTATCAACAAACATCTTAAATTTAACATAAAGGCAGCACTGGATTTCAAGTTAAATACTTCACCACTTTTTCCCATTTTTTTAAATAGTTTCATATCATCCTTGACAAAGTTTGGTTAACCAGCTGAGATGGAAAAAAAAACACCTGTGAGAGACAGATCTGTGAGTAGGGGTTCTTTCTAGCTGGCAGTACACCACTCAGTGTTGCTTTAGTGCCCCAGCCACACTTAATAAGCCTTGCAATAGCCGGGTCCCATCTCTAAAGGATAGTGGACACATCGGGCCTGGGGGTTTAAGTGTGAAGTGCAGCGGCTGTCAACACGGCTGTGGTCACAGCAGAGGTCAGTGGTACAGGAACCCCTCCAGCTATGTCACCAGTCTTTTCTTTTATATCATGGCGAGGTCTCTGTTTCATTCACACTTGCACATGAAGAGATGTCTATTCTACTTTCTCGGAGAAACGTAGTCACATGAGTTTTATTTGCGGTGTCATTTGCTGATCTCATGTTCACTTAGCATAAATTCTAATTATTAAAAGTTCAGATTACAAAAAAAAGGCCCACAAAGATCACTGCCTTTTCAGACTGGAAGAGTCTGTTGGTTCGGACCGAGTCTGCTAAATTTCAGACTGCCTTCCAACCAGATATGTCTCGTTCAAACAAAAGCTTCTTAACAAAACCATGTGACTGAAGATCTCTTCAGTCATTGGCCAGGAAATATGAGGGGTCCAATTTTTTCCACTCTGAACACGGACCCTAATCAGACTGAGAACAACTCAGAGAAAACCGGAGCTTAGACCAACTTGAAAGATGGGTCTGTGAGCAGTTCCTGGTCCCAGACCAGGGTCCACTTGGGAGTATTTGGACTGAAAATGTGCTCCAGAATTGAACTCAGATTCACTTTAATGCCTCGTTTCCACTGAGCAGTACAGACCGGGCTGGACTGGACCGAAGCAGTTCTTTGAGTGCTTCCATTATAAAATTGATCCATTAAGCAGGACCGACTCAAACCATTTTTGGTCCCCTGTTGGTTGTAGATCTATAGAAAAATGGAATGGATCAGTTAGGGCGGACCAACTGTCATTCATCGCACAATGATAAACAATGATTGGAGGTAAGTTTTACAACAACAGCAAGCGTCCGACTCAAGATCCAAACAGGAAGTTCTGTCCTATTTTCAGCTGTATTCTTCTTCGCCTACCGCATTCTTCTGGCAAAGGATATTAAATTATTTGCATTCATAATTCACCCTCATACACGGGGGTTGGGGACCAGAGACCTGCCGATTCCACAAATACAGAGACACCCCCAGCTTTGGAAAACATTTATCTAAGAACATTGTAGTATTGCTCAACATAAAGAAACTGTTTTTATTCAAAATAAACACCTGCTCCAAATTATAATGATCCTTTGTGTTTATCTTTTTAATATTCCGTCTGTTTCTGAGTCAGCTGATGCAGCTTCTCTTTCACCGGTCTACACCCCATGCGCTTTGATGGTCCAACGCTCACTTGAATTGCCTGGACTATTCTAAACCAGCCAAGAGGGGACTGGTCTGGTCTGGACCTCTCAGTGGAAACGAGTGGAAAAAGTCCCAGAAAGACCACAGCCTATTAAGACTGGAAGAGTCTGCTTAATTTGGTCTGGATCGAGTCCTGAATCTTGTGTTTGGCCTGTATCTAGTCTGTTGTCAACTGGACATGTCTCAAAACCATATCACTGAAGAGCTCTTCAATCAAATGGCCAGGAATTATGAGGTCCCTTTTTTCTGACTGAGAAAAACTTAGAGCTCAGTCCGATTGGAAACAAACCAAGAACACCTTTAAAGAGCAGTTCCTGGTCCCAGATTATTGGATGTAGTCGGACTAAAAATTTGTTCTGTATTATCAGAGGAAATAAACTGGACACATTTGGTTCACTTTAGGTGAACACACTCTTAGTCATCATCAGCCCTCAGACAAAGGTCAAATCTAACACAATCACAACATCCCAAAGAAAAGCATCTTCATCATGAGTGACTGCACAAGCAAAAAAATAAAAATAAATAAAAAATAAGTGTCTGCAAATATTTGAGTTTGTCACATGCCCACTCACTTCTCTCATCCTGTCTCTTGGCGGTCGCCATGGCAATTGAGTTTCCCTGATGAAAGCTGCCCACCAATGAGATGCATACGTCATCCTAATCGGTCAGGCAGCCTGTTCATGCTTACAGCTCCACATCAAACCTTTAATTTGGCAGCTGTAGGCTTTAGAATGCACACATACCTCAGCGCGCACACACCCACGGCAGATACAAGAGATCCTAATGAGAGCACACATGTTCAGCTCCAGACTCAGAGTGGTTCTGACTTCATTCCTTAAGCTAGGACCCAATTCAACACTTGATGTTGCTGTGCGGGTGTGACACTTCCCAGGCAAGGGCACATTCACACACCTTTCACAAGCCTCCCCTGCTCTCGGGCAGAATCTAAAAATAATGTGAGGGTGTTGCAGTGATGTGGTTTCACAGTAAAACCTCTTCGGAGCCAGAGTCTTTTATTGCTTCTTAATTGGCTACAGGACCTTCTCACCTGCTTTATTGGATGTTTTGACAGCAAAAAGCCCAAATGCTGCCAGCAGCCTTGAAAGGTTTTCCATTTTATCACTGAGTCACTTTTTTTTCATTCTCAAACTGTGCAGTGGCAAATTTAATTGTGTAATCAAGCAAATGTTTTGATCTTCTTGTCACTTTGCTCAAGTAAAATTTCCGCTGCCTATTCTGGGAATTTGGCCCTTTATTAATGTTTTGTTTCTAGGGTAACAACATTTGTTAAATGTTTACATATTCAGTTTTTTTTCTACAGTGGAATTATTTGTAGGCTGCTATTGATTCAACATCTGTGACTTGTAGCTTTAATTATTAGGTTGAGAGGGAAATATGTGACTTATACAATCATTGATTAATTCATTTCAGACATGCTGTATTAAAACAATCAGTTCCTGTCTTGTAATCTTTTATGTCTGGGAAAAGAATTGTCTTCTCATGAGAAAAGGGAGTCGACCTTGATAACACCTATTGCCTCACGCTGGGAGCCGAATCTGTAATGCAGCAGTTTCTTGTGTGATGACGTCTGTATCAGCCCATATTAAAAACTTGTGTTGAACTTAGAATCGTTTGCCGCTCATTTGGACTTCAGTAATTTTTTCACCACGATCTTGGCGTCACAAACATGATCCTGGGCGTGTTCGTGAGCGTTGGGCCAATGAGGCTGGCCACCTGGTGAGGTCTGTCGTTCCGATCGACCACAACGGGATTCTTTTAGAAAACAACTTGAGATGTACTGAATCCAGTGAGGAGCATTTAATGATTTTCTATATTTGAAAGGTCATGCTTGTTAAAACTTGTGTGGAATTAAGAATCATTTGTTCCTCATTTGGACTTCCGTAATTTTTTCCACCACATTGGTAAAATAAAACAGTAAAAGTCAAAATTGAACAAAAAATGAAGCTATTTCTGAGTGTTTCTTTATTCAAATTATTATTAATAATTATTGTTAATCAGGGGTAGACGTGACTTACAGTTGGCCAAAAGCTCCCATTTCTGCTCCATTCCGGTTCAACCACTTGCAGACAATTACATCCATGTACATCTTTGTTTTCCTCGTCTCAGCTGGAATCTGGCCCAAAAATGTAAGGCTGGATAACTCCAATATTGCTCGCCATTTTTGTTGCACCAGTAGGGTGGTTTGAGGGTCCGTAAGCAAGCGAGAGAGTGTGTAAATAAAGGGATGATGGGAAATGAGGGCAGGGTAACTCCATGCTAACAGTCCGGCTCAAAACTCGGAGGTGAAATTCTAATAAACTTCAGTCGCTCTGTAGAAAGTGTGCCCCAGAAAATGAAAGGTTTTCTGATTTTAGCTAAATATTTTAGAATCATAATATAAAGAAACTTTTAATTAGATCAAACGATGATCTAATTAAGCAAAAGAAAACACTTCCAGCGCAGGCAAATATCAGTGCAAAACATGCCATCTGAGTACAAAAGGACGAATTTCAGAAGAGTTATACCAGAGAAATACTGAATATGTGTAAGACTGCAGAGGTAGAATACATGTTTATAAAGTTTTTATACTCCAGAAACAGCGGCAACATTCTGAGTCCTATAGGAGCTCGGCTGTTTCAGAGTCTGGAGCCGGCCTGCGGCCTCTGAAACCCTTTTCCCTGACGACAGGAGGCTGAAGAGGTAGTGTGAAGGGTGAGAGAAGTCGCCTACGACGCTGATGGCTCCGCGAATGGAGAGAAAATGTCTGTGAGGGAGGGCAGTGGGGCATCCATGATCATGCTGGCTGCATTCACTATGTGCTGGCAGTGCAGCTTCTGCAAAAATGCAGGGTTGGAGCCAATAAGGTGGCTCTTAATGCCTACCTTGGTAGAAAGGAGCACATGATGGAGGGCGGGAAGTTTCTTTTCTTTAATAGGAAGTCGGTTTGAGTCCTCCTGGCCAGCAATATGGCATAGAGAGTGTGTTTGAAATGTGCAAACCCAGAAACTTGCTCTCCACTACAGAATTGCTGATGGGGAGTAGGATATGTTTAGGATGAATATCTTTTAAAGTCAAAACTATCACTCGGGTTTTTCTAACGTTTAACAATATAATATTGATTTTAAATCAGTGGACGGCCCCCTTCTCTTGGTTGTTTGCTTTGTTTCAGATGGAGCACAATGCTGTATCTCCATGATGTGGTTGATGTTATGAGTTGGTAAAATAATGGAGGACGGACAAAAATAAGAGTTCTCATCACACATTCTTGTAGATCCCCTTGTTTAATATTTTAAGCTCTGGATGCTGTTCTGTAGTTTTGGGATCTCAAAAATCGATGGATTTAATGAGTGGAGTTAATGACACACAAAGCACAACTTGAACTGAAATGGAAGTTCCCTGAAAACAAGAAAAACATTAATCTTGAAAGTAAAATCACTGGGAGTTAGTAAAATGATCTGTCCACAGAGCAAATCCTTTTTACTTAACAAGAAATCTCATGATGTGATTTTAACCTCTAGAAACAAGGAGTTCCAGTAAAGCATTCAAAAGGGGAAGATTAAGCTATTAGGTATTGCTTCACATTAAATGCTATTCAGTCCATTAAAATGTATTGTTTGCTATATCTAAGGTCATTTGTGTTTATTTATTTTTTATGAACCTCATGTTGATCATTGTGACAATAAACTAGTGTAATAAATAGAGATGAGTCATTTTAGAACGTAATATGAACAAAAACAAATCTAAAATCTCAGTACTAGTTGGCCCACCTTCACAAATAATAAAAAAAAAAAATCTCAAACGTATTGTTACATTGTAAATATTTCAATCCCCCCCCCCCCCAAAAAAAAATGAAAATGAACTCTAGTCTAACTTTCCAACATTTATTAAACTCATACATTTTTAAAAATAATCAGTAAATTGCTGTGTAATTAGTTTATTGAGTTTTTGAGTGAAAGGATTTTGACTCATTTCAATTATTTCAAAATGAATTCTTATTAATATTTACTTATTTCTAGATTCCAAAGAACCCAAATAGAGCTAGAATCTAAGATCTTTCTAGATTCCAAGACATAAAGTTCTCTATTGTGATGACTTTGTGATAAACTTTGAATGAGCAAAGATTGTTAAAACAACTGAAAACTTGGTCAAATATCTTGAATATCTAAAAACATGTTTTTTTAATATTTGCACAGAATTGTTTTTTCGTTTATCTTGGCCTAAAAAAAACAAGATTTGTAAAATTTTTTAAAAATATTTTTCTTATTTTTTCCATTTAGCTGAACCAGCGGATATGTTTCCAACTCTTTATCTGCTTTATTTCTCCTGGACAAACTCTGTGGTCTTCCACAAGTTGACTTTGACTGGCACTCAGGAAATAGACACTATTTACTTGCACTCCAGCATATATGTGTGAGGGGGCATGTAAGGCTAATGGAGAAACCTGCCTGAAAGAGTAGATTTAAGCCCCCGGCCTTATTGTGCTCAGGAGCAATAGGGTCCAGAGTTGCAGTAGAATTAAAAACAAGCTCTTTCAATTTCCATTATTAGGCATCAGGTGCTGTGCCATGTCCAGTCGTCATGCTTGAATGCTCTCCACCACCCTCAGAGCCTTTTAGCCATAATTGATAGTATTAAGTTCTCTTTCCTCATGTTGCCAAGGAATCAGACAAGGGATGGAGGAGTTGGGAGGATGGAAATAGAGATAGCAGGAACCAAATGAAATGCCTTACCTTGAAAACCACTGGGGTTTTCTACAACCAGCTCTCTAAAGGACTAATGAAACTAAATCTCTGTATTGTGACAATGGATTAAGAAGAGTATAACTTAAGTAAAGGGGAACACTTTGTCTGATAAACTGCTCATGCTATCTCAGCCCATCAGCCATCAAAGCCAAGTGGGCCCCATATGGTTTAAAAGTGGCAGAAAATGTGGGCCCAAAATGTGTTTGTCCACAGTTTCCATGGTGGCCCCACCTGTGTTCGCTCACACTGGCTTAAGTGGACACTCAGTGGGTTAGCTCGCTATGCTATCCAGCCACCTGATGGACAGCGAAGCTCACTAGCTCACTACAGCATAGCTTGTTAGCTCAATACAGCGGACCACGCTAGCATGCTGGCATACTACAGCGGAGCTTGCTAGCTCAAAACAGAGGGGCTCACTAGGATGCTAAAGAGGAGCTTGTTAGCTCGCTACAGCAGCGCTTGATAGCATTCTACTGTCGAGCTCGCTAGCATGCTGCAATGGAGCTTGCTAGCTCTCTACAGCATAGCTTGTTAGCTCAATACAATAGAGGATGTTGTCTTGCTACAGAAAACATCGCTAGCATGCTACAGCGAAGCTCACTAGCTCAATACAGAGGGGCTTGCTGGCTTGATAAAGCAGAGCATACTAGCTCGCTGTAGAGGAGCTCGCAAGCTGCAGAGCTTGATAAAAAACTACATTGGAGCTTGCTAGCATGCTACAGCAGAATACACAGCGCTGTCCACCGGGTAGCTGGCTAGCATTACAAGTTAACTCACTGAATCCCCATTTAAGCCAATATGGGAAAAGATGGGTGGGGCCACAATTTCAAACCATATGGGGCCCACTTGGCCCGCATCTATTTCTGCATCCTCCTCTCTCTCTACCCTGCCACTAAACGCTGAGCGAGCCATGCTAATCTGTGGAAAGAGGCAACTAAAGCTACTGCTAATCCATTCTGGAATTACGGGGGAGAACAAATTAAGAAACTTCAACTCATTAGCTGAGCTTTAATTCGCCGCCCCTCCTGGATTAATCCCCAAACTCAGCTGCTCCAGTTAATTATAGGGAGGCCCTGGTTAAGAGGTCCTTCATTGTGGGTCTGCTGTTGTTGTTGTGCTGCATTTGGTCTGTGGGGTGTGTGCGTATAAAAATCTACCTCAGTAAGGCCAGGAAACATCAATATCACAGAGGTCTCCTTTAGTGAGAACAGCCAAATGGTAAATATTCCCCTCCTGGACGCCTTGACAATTCCAGTCATTTATTTATTCAAGGTTTCAAACGGACAAGGAGATGAAGAAGTGCATTGGTGTGAGCTTGGATACTGCTGTCTTTTTTAGCTCTGCGATGCATGAAAGTAAACTACATTATAAAATAAACAGCTTCGATCAAAAAAAAAAAAACTGGTATGAAAGAAGTTTCAGGGCCTTGTGTGCATGTGAAATCAAAAAAGACCTTTTCAAGAGTCACCTGAACTGAGCTACAAACTAAATGATAGAGCAGCTTTTTTTTTTTCTTTTTTTTGCACTTTGGCATTTTCTTTTAGCTCTGAGTATTGATGTGCACAAATGTCTGATATTGGTCCCTTTTGAGCTGCAAGCAGAGAAGTGGAAAAAAGTGATTTGGCTGTGCTGTGTGAGCAGTGTTTCTTTTGAATGTTTAAACACCAGGATGCAGTGTTTAGTAGAGCTTAAATGTGTGGGGCATCCTCTGAGGCAGCTTGTAACTGATGTGCAGTAACATAAAAAAGTAAAAAACCCCAAACATCAGTTTTAACTCTAAAAATGGCAAATTATAAAACAGATTTTTGCCCAAGAGTAAGTTTTGAACCTATTTTTAATCCGTAACTACAGCATTTTTAATCTGTGTTTTAGACACTTTGCAAACTGACAGTAGTGGCTGCTGTGGCCAGCACCTCAAAGAGGGGATTTCGATGGCTTTCTGAGCTGTACAGATGGATTCACTTTTGAACTTTATCATTACATGGGTGATAAGCCACCCATAAGAGGGGCTTTTGTAATTTCAAATATGGATAAGAGGCAGTAGAGGATCAAGCAGGAGCGATGGATGGCTAGATGGATGAGAAGATAGATGCGCAGGCTTGTGCTTTAAAGCCACTTCACTCGTCCTGCTGAGAGACACACGCGGGGATTGTTGTAATCAGACGAAGCCCTTCAGGACACCTAATATGGACACTGTTTACTACCTGGTTCCAATTGCTTTTGTTTACGCTCCATTCTCCCAAGTAGCTTTGCCATTTGCAATCACCGCCTTTGTGATTAACCCACAGCATTGTTGTCCGACAGATAGGGAGGCCCTCCCTGCTCCACTACACCCTGTTGTGAGCACATTGATTTGTGGGCCACAGGAGGTTAATGTGGTGGCCACTTGCCATGGATCTCCTATCAGACTAATAAAGCTTGGTGGGATAACTTTGGTTAATGTGTCAAAAGTCAACATTTGAGATGTTCATTGTCTGGTACTAATTCCACTTGTTTTGCGACTTTTAAAGGGGCAATACTATCATTTTCGTAAACCTTTCAAAGTTAACTATATCCACATATATGGTCATATATTATTTTTGGCACACTAAAATACAAATTATTTATGAAACAGTTTTTTTGTGAGTTATTTCCTACTCGGAAATAAAGCGACTCGATTCCTGAGGCTCCGCCTGCTGTTGCGTGTGGGTGGCGCCCATTCCATGATGTCATCCTTGAGCCTTCGGCAGTGTGAGATGCATGAATTGATCAAAATACCACTTTGGGGTTCATTATGGTGAGGAATGGTAGGTGCAATACACTTAAAGGTTCGAAGATTTGGATTTTCACGATATGGCCCCTTCAATTTCCCTGTTTATGATAGAAACAAAGAAACGACACTTCTTAGGCAAAAAAAAATTATACTTGGAGAAAAAAAAAGTTTGTGTGTGTGGTCACATGAAAGGAAATGCTCTTTCTCTAATTCAATTTAAAACAGCCTTTAAAGCATCTACAGGCGCACAGTAATAATAAAAAAGCTTAAAAGAAGCACACGTCCTTGATCCTTTTCATTATTCTTAATTAGTTTTCCCGCACACGAAACAGAAGCGTTTGTTCTGTTTGGCTTTTCATTGTCCCAGAGTGATAGAAGATTTCAAGGTATACGAACTGTTTTTCAATGAACACAACGCGGCATTTTAAAATGATGGATTGTCAAAACACTAGAACCTTCAAGCTCACTTGTCGTCGCCAGTCATTATCTTCTACCTTCGCCTTGATGGTGTCGTGTAAAAACAAATCAGATCTCATCTAATGAACTGCAAGGCCAAATCCGTACTTCTGCCAGCAGCTACAGTAAAAAAAAAAAAAAAAATCTCTTTTTAATACCTGAACCTAATTAACTTTGAAATCTGGGGTTAATTAAACAAAAGGAGGTTAAATTAAGTGACTATGATTTAAGTGGCGACATAACGGATTAAAAACGCCTCCGTCTCTCTGTAAATCCCTCCTCCTCAGACCAAATCCTCTTCTCATCCTGGTTTATTTGGCGACATTTGGGCTAAAAATTAAGCAGTCTATTGTGTCCGTCACCACTGACAGCACATCAAGGAAATGCCAAAAATTTAATAATTTTCTTAGAAAGTGGAGATTGTACATCCTGTTTGCTTTTTTTGAGCAATCGACCACAGAGTCTGCAGAAGGGTCAAGAAATTGATTTAAAGTGGTGCTGTCAATTGATTAAAACAATAATCAGATTAATCACACTTTTGGGTTGGGATTATTCATGATGAATCACAATGTTTTGCAATGGGTTGCAAGAAGGCCCATAGAGTTCCACTGAGAATTAGACAATTATTTATCAGTCATTTTGCTCTGATGCATTTTCCCTAACATCTTCTACTAATCATTTTTTATGATATTCTTTCTTTATTACAAGTAAGGCAAGTTATAAAGTGACCAATTAGATGCCTCAGTAAAAGCATGTGGTGCCCGCTGGCCCCGCCTCCAGACCCGCTTTCAGTAGGAGGGGTGTGGACTTTAAACAAGCCGCAACAATCTCACTCATTATTGGCGACAGTAGTTCCTCTAAAAACGTGACTCAGACTAATCGCTGTCAAAGGGTTGCAATTGTTCCAATATGGCGGTAGACGTATCAGGAAGAGACGGCGAATGCCCTAGCCTGATTTTGCGAGGGTTGAAGGATTAGGAATTTACTATGGGGGACCTCAACACTTGTTATGTCCAGTTCCCACTTACACAGTCAATGGTGTGGATGCACTATACATGTCTGTGATGCACACCAAAAAAAAAAGTTTTAGTCAAAAAGCCCAAATGTTCTATATCACTGCGCACTTCTTTAGAACAAGCGGTAAGAGTTCTAATCTCTGCCAGTGGCATTAATTTGTCCACTGGTCTGACAATATAAATCCTTTGAAAGAGGTGAGCTTTCTCTCTGAACAGATGCTTTCTTTGAACGTGACAATCAACATAAACTGTATATAACTTTCCTTTGTCGGTGAAGTTGAGGTTTTTGATGGTGTTCCAGCTCAGCAACGTGTTGTTGTGTAACCATGACAACAGGCTGGACCATGTATCAATTAGTCACATTTTTTTTGGTGAAAAAGTGATCTAAACCTAAATAAAGTACTAAAAATTGATTGAATATTTTTATTTCTTTTGTAAGTGATGATAGTAGGATTGGGATAAAGCACAACGAAGTGCACGGTTTCACAAATTAATGTATGCCAAAGAAAATTGATCGTACCACACGAAGCAGAAGACAGTTATTTCTTGAAGTGTTATTCATTTGTACTATTAAATATTAATTGATTTTTTATTAATCACATGTTGACAGCCCTAATTTAAAGACAATTCAATTTCTGCATTTTTTTTTTTTTTTTACTTTTTTGTCAGATTAAAACAACAGTTTTTGTAAAATCTCAAAGTTTCTTTTTTGGTATTTTCATGAATATATCCTATCTCTATTCTTGTTTCACACTATCTTTGAAATAGCACTGGTCTGTAAACACATTTCAGGAACATGTGTGATATGGACACATTTCAAATAATTGGAACATACAAGCCAGCAAACAACTGGAACATTTAAATGGTGGTATAAATACTTCAGTCCAGATGCTCTTTTTTTTTTTTGGTGAGCTTCTACTGAGTCCACCAAAAAGCCTGCAACATTTTGTTTGAAAGCATTGCTCTCCACAAATGACCTTTCATGGGTGGAGAGAGGAGGAAAATTGGCCATTCGTTCCTTTTATAGGAGCAGTTGTGACATGGTGGTAGCCCAGCCATTGCTGGCACTTAAAAGCCCACTCCTCTTACTGCCACCTGTTTTTGTTGCACAGCCTTGCCTGCACTCAGGCTTTCAGTGTGCTTACTTTCTGTGCAACTTCATAATGCTGCCCACTAGGCTTGCAGCTCTCCATGAAGGGCCCTTCATTTTGCCTTTATCAACAACTCTTTATATCTACAACATGCAAGAGTATCCAATAGTTATTTTTTTGCACATATATAAGCTAAAGTGTTCCTGTATATCATGAGGTAGTAGGTTTTTCCCTAGCAGGAGAACTACAGAAGAGACCCTCCGCTGGGTCAACCAATGTGTCCACCCTACGCCATTATCAAATTTGGGACTTTCCCCTTTAAGCATAGACCTCAGTTCCACATGCTGTATATTTATCCTACCCAAATAGCTCCACTGATCCTCTCTCTGTCTGGCCTTCTTTTTGTACCCCCACCTTCAGGACGAAAGAAATAGCCAGAGGGGGGTCATTTGTATCTGGTGCCCCTGTTCTGTTCCTTGTCTTCCTTGTCCAGCCTGTAGGCCATCTAGTCATATGGAACCAGGTGTCAAACGGAGTAATGGCACAGATCGATGTCAAAGGATGCGCTAGCTGTGGGGAGGCACAGTCTCTCGCACATTTGGCTTTCTACCACCGGCTTAAAAAACACTCCAAGGAAACCGAGCTTGTTCATGGCAGGAAGCGCTAAGAGGTTACATGAAACATTATGGAAACAGTTTCCCTTTGTCTCACAGCATCTGTCATGACCCTCCAGGAAAAACGTGTAGTAGGAATATGTTTAGTTTGAAAAATATTTTAATCTATTCTTTTTCTCCAAGGGAAGGAGAGGTAGAAGATTCAAATTCCCAGCAATGTTCAACTTTAAATCAATTGGGATCATCAGAAATAAGAATAATCACACAAAATCGTCTAAAAGAAACTAAGAAATGCCTGTATTTCTAAACATTGTTGACGGCTTAAGACTTTAGAAGAGATTACGAGAGTAATCGTCAAACTGTGGCTCCTCCAGGAATCAGCTATGAGAATGAATGGATTACAAGAAAGTAATTCCAAGCTCAATATCAGAAGCTATCCCGAAGCCAGGAAAACAGATTCTGATCTCATACTGTTGCTGTGTCCTCCGGCTCTGAGCACCCGTCTAACTACCTCTGAGACTTCCTAGTGCATAAACCACCTTTATAGCACCATCAAGGTCATAGGTTCACTTGGATATTCTACACTTCTCTACACTCACCCAGTACTTTTGAATGATATGCAGTCATTGCACCACACATAAATAGGAGCAGAGATTTAAAGAAGCCAGGTAAGGACACTAAGGAGAACAGAAGTTCATGTCATTGTGACGTCTCGGAAATACTTCAAGAACAGGAACTCTGTAAACTTTCCTGCAGTAATGACATGGAATCACATCTGTCACCCTGTGTTGGTAGTTAGACCCGATCTCCTGGGAGAGAAGGTATGAGACTGCTAATGAGCTCCCTCCGACACTTTTATCATAAGGAACCATATGCACACGGCCACCCAGTCGAGCAGGGACTCATAGTCCCACACGTGTGTCCGGACAAGCATCCCACCAACAGAGCATGGACTGATGAAAAGAAATGAGATATGATGAACCAAATCTGTCTGTCTGTCTCTGCATCCGTCTATCTATTCAATAGAAGCCTGCATAACACCCACTACATCTATTCTCAATAGATTGTTTTTTTTTTCTTTTTTGTTGTTCTGCTGCCTCCATCTCTCCTCTGTGATTAACAAATGACTAACATAAAATTGCGTATTGACTCCAACAACAGTTATTTATAACATCATTGCCTAATTCCCTGCAGGCCCCCGCATCCAACAGCGCGTGTGACAGGTTAATGCTTTAGCCAATTTTTTCCCAGCAAAAACCTTCACTGCCACATGTCGGACTTCAAAATTCATTTGAACTTTGTGTAAGGACTGTGTGTTGTGCGAAATCGCTTGCACCGCGAGGAAAATGTAAAAGAACCACCAGTTCATTTACATGTTTGATTTGAGCTTTGAATGTAAAACATTCATTTATTATAGCTCGCAATATACACACAAATATATAGATACATATGCATATATATATATATATATATATATATATATATATATATATATATATATATATATATATAGAAGTCTTACATTGGATAAAGTTTCATCTGCTTTGTATCGAATGCCATGGAAGCAGCTCAGACTAAAAGAACATTTCAGTTACAGGAGGTTTAAAAAATCTCTCACCAATTCTTCATGCTTGAACAAGTTCCACTCTGCTGAACGAGGATTTGATAGAGCTACCACAAATTATAAAAAGTTAACTTAAAGAAAGTGGTCAAAGTGAAAAAAAAAGTTAAAAAAGAAATAAAAAAAAGCACAGATATTAGTTTTTTTTTTTATTAGTGGGTATGAATAGACATGTTTCCTTGAGGTTAAACCAACGTTCAAAAGGAGCAGAGTTCTTTTTTTTTTGTCCCTCAAATGTTATTTTGTATCCGATACAGTAAAACAATTTTGCTAAAGACTTAAGCTTAGACCCTTAAAGAAGAAGACATGCAATTACCAAACAATCATATTTCTGGAGTGATTAAATGATGATGCCTTCTTGTTGGACATTTGAACCTTATTGATGTGGGCATGGCTTGTAGAAATGACTGTACTTGTTGTCTCTTTTCAGATACATTTAAAGATGAAATACACAGAGGGAAGATGTAGTGCATTTTGACTTTTTTGTTACTAATAAACATTTTTGTATCAGAACACTACAAGCATAGAGGAGGAGTGATGTGTGTGTACGTTATACCGCGGTCGACATGCCCACTAAATATCAATAATGAGCAGAATAGTGATGACAAACCTGCGTTATGCCGGTCAGTGGCACAGTCATATTAACGGCGTGTCTGTGATTCACCTGAGTGCCCCATTTTCACAAAGTGGAGGGAATGCTGCTTGGTAACAAGGCATGAAATTGGTCTTAGTACCAGCATGAAATTAAAATACACATTTGTGCCACACCACTGCTTGCCATCCACCAGTTACCAGATAGAGAGCTCACGTTTAATCAAAGTATTGATACTTTTTGATTATGGTGCCCAGTTACTCCTACAACCACTGCAATGAAGAGAGGTTTTTTTTTCAGTCTTAATGATGTTCAAGTACAGTTTCATAAAACGTAACTCTTTCATGAAAAGAAGAGTTTGCATATTGAGAAACATATATTTTATGTGCAGTTAGTTCCCCTAACAGGTAAAAGATATTTACAGACATTTAAGGAACAGAATACCACTAAAACTTGAGCTAACACTGGAAACTACTTTGTACAGATAAAAAGAAAACCCTTAAAGGTTTAATATTTGATTTGTTTTTCTTTTTGATCCTGTACCAAGTAACTACAGGGCTAGTATTGCCAATATCAACACCGATACTTAAAAAAAAGTTGTATTATAGAATATTTTTTATGTACACATTTTTTGGTTAATTAAATGTATATTAAAGCACAGGAATAGGACTTTCTGCAAATCAAAATGTTTATTAGTTAATTACAGCAATCTATACTGAACTGAAATAATATAGAACATGTATATCAGTAATGACACAGTACTATTAAGTAAGAAGAAAACAGTAACTAGTGCAAATAAATAAATAAATACAAAAATGTGTACAACAGCACCAAATTCTATTAAAAATAAAAGCAGTGATAAAATATCAATGTTACAAGTGAAAAAAGAGAAACAAAAGCAACAGTATAAGAAATATAAAAATATAAACACAACAAAAAATATGTGACTCTTTTATGACTCTCAAATCTCCAATGAAGCAAAGAGGCGAGAGGCAAGGCATGAGGAGGTGGTGGTATAGAAGTTTTTTTGAGTCATAATTCAAAATAATATAGTGATCCGCTCTTTAAACAGAGAGATGATGTCATCAGATTGGGCTGTTTCCCGTAAAAAGTGGGTGCTGGAAACCTTTTTTTTTGCAGCTGTTTTTTACCCAATCTGGCAACACTGCAGACAGATAGACGCTGCACTTGCATGATCTTTGTAAGTAAATTCAAGCTCTTTGCTGTATTGAAGAAAAACTACGACAAAAGTATTGAAAGAATAAATCCCATCATGATAGTATTGATACGTCACCTTGGTATCAATACTGTTGATACTCAGATCGATACAATCACCCCTATTGTCTACAGATCTCGACAACTTAAGTAAAAGTCGCATGAAGTCACATTCTCCTCACTCAAGTGACCAATTCCAATGTAAAGGCATATGAAGTTTTGGGCACTTCCTTTCAAAAATTGAATATTCACACGTCACTATGAAAGTTTCTACGACCATATTTAGACACAGTGGGACATGTGGAAAGTTACTCCAGGACAAACTCAGATCAATCAGGCACTCAGGTTTGGGAGTGATGGATGGATGGCGTCAACCATTTGAAAACTGATCATGAAGGAGAAGTGATTACGGTTTGTGCCCGACCAGAATGATAAGACACTAAGCCCTTGAGTAAGTAAGATTCACCAGATTTGTACTGCTTCCACATTTTGAGCCTCTCCCAACTGCAGGTAATGAACATTTGCTAGTAAACAGTAGAAAGGGAAAAGAAGGAGAAGCCCCTACCTGCCCGTCCAGTGTGAACACTGTGGACTAAACGCTCATTCAAGAACCTGCTCTTGGCGCGTTTGTTTGGGAACGTAGCGTTATACGGACATGACGATTTCTCTAAAGCTCGAGCTGAGGGCAAAAACCTACCAGATATATATATTTTTTCCAGCTGCAGAAATGAAACCTGATGGTGAGAGTGAGAAGGTGAGCCACAAGGTTAAAAAACTCATCTTTCTCTCCTCTATCTATCTCCACTACCCTGTCATGCCTATGGCTAACCTCTCACCTTCTCCTCTCTGTGCACCCGCTCACACTCCGTCTTTCTCTCTGCCTGCTTCTATTCTCACTCATGCATAAAATAAATGTGTGCCTGTACTTGACGCACACACGCAAAGATGCACGCGCAATATCCTGACAACCAGTGGGCTAAACCTAGAATTTACCTCAACAGCTGGGTTCACCATCAGCTACAATTACAACCATTAGCATGCTTAATTAACAGATTTGCTGGCAGCTCATACAGGCTGAACATGGTTCCTCCTCTCTGCTTTTAACCACCAGGCCTCCAGAGATTCAACTCCCACATCACTCCCTCACAAGGTAGGAGGCGAGGCGAGTACCATTGAGCGGCTTAGCCCCAAAGGAGAAAAAGGGATGAAATAAAAACTTGTTTTTTGTCTGTTTGTTGTCTGTTCCAGTGACCTCAGCTGTGATTGATGCAGACCGTCACAGCTGGGTCGTTTGAAGTGATGCGAGTGGTCAGAAGCTGTAAACATGTAAATAAAAGCTGTGTGAATAAAACAATCAAGGCTGCACTCCTCGTCATTGTAGCTCACTGCAGGAGGGACGTTGGCTGAAGTGATCTGGCAGACTTCTAAAAGCAGCCGGAAAATATGGGTTGCGAGAATTCATTTCCATGGTACTTAGTGTTCTGAAACATAAACTAAAGTTGTGTGTGTGTTTGTGTTTTTTTAATGTTTGCAGCAGAAAGCAACACTGGCAGTTATGTTCGCTCAGACAGACTCGCCATCTTCTCATTTGTTCGTAAACACTTTTAGTTGAAGTCTTGCTGACTCCTACACAAATGCTGTGTGAAAACACAGGGTTGGCCTCCTTCTGCACTCAGAGCGGGATGTAAAAAGTGTGTTTTTTTAAAGCAGTCATTACCCATTTGGTGCAACATCTTCTTTTATCTTCGTTTATCAACATTAATTTGTGTTAAACCTTGAGAAATTTCTTAAAGATCCACTCTGATGAAAATTACGTTATTGGTGTTTTTAACATGCTCTTGTGGAATTTTTTTCTAATGATGGAGGATATATAGAAAGAAAATTAATCTTAGAATAACAATTCTCTGTATTTACAGGAGATTTATACAGGAGAAAACAAATAAATGCAGTTAGGGAAAAACTGTGCAACTGGATAGCTCCAATACTGCTCTCCATTTGTGTTACACTGGTAATGTTAGATTAGGGGTCTAAGATAGTGGGAGAGAGTGTGTAAACAACTAGATGACACCACCACAACTCAGAGGTGAATTCCTGGTGAACTACTCTGTAGAAACTATGTCTTAGAAAACGACTGACAAAAAACTAAATAATCCTAATTTTAAAACCACTGGGAACACTTCATAATATATCAACGGTGATTGAAGTGGGTGTTTAACGTTTTCACACATAATAATCAACACAGTCACATAATCATGTAGGGAAATATTGATTTTGGTGATATATTGCGATATTTCATTTGGTAATATTTGCATCAATTTAAAAAGCTGACTAGACAATATTTAATTAATTATTTGTAAGCATCCTTCAGTGTCTTACTTTTGTTTTCCACTTAAACTCCTGACTGCTAGTTGGTATTACTGCCCACTTTGAACAGCTGTACACTGCACCACAACAAACAAGGTCACGCGAGAACCAGCTTGTGTTAAATGTTTAATCTTATTGGTTCCGTCAATCTCGCGTTTTTCTTGTTATGAGACATGTACTACTTAGTCATACTTTTTAACCCTTGTACTATCCTAGGTATGTTGATGTTGGGAGTGGGGTCATCTGGACCCCAAAAGACTTTATTTTTCAATGATTTTTGATTGTCACTGGTGTCTGTGGCAGACATAAAATCCTGCCCACCTTCATTAACATTTGTCACTGGAAGTATAACACACCAACGGGAAGCTGGGTCATCTGGACCCTATACGATAGCACAAGGGAAGTGCAAAATTGCTCTGGTACAATCTTGGGATAGATGTGTATCTTGATAGGTATTGTATCGTCAAATTCTTGCCAATAAACACCCCAAATCATCATAAAAAAAATGTTATTTTACTTTAATACCATCAAAGAGACATGTTCATCAGCTGTCCTTTTGAGTTATATCTTATAAAAGATTCAAAGGTATTTTTTTTTGACACAAAAATCTACCTGTGTAAGACATAATGATAATTACATTCTAAGACGGTGCTTTAAACTTTTTTAAAGGAGGCACTATATTTCTCAGAAAACATCTAAAAGATTTTAAATAATGATGTGATTCTAGTTACTACCCAAAAGGCACACTATTATCACTGCTGTAAGATTCCTAATGCTCTGCAGAAAGACTTCCCTGCTGATTATTTAGCGAGATAATTCAATTTACAATTCAAGAAAAAGGGAGAAAAAACTTTATTAAACCCTAAGGGGGAATTAAATAACTCAGGAACTAAGGCGGGATTATGTAAATTGTTGCTTACTTGCCTTGTTTAAATAATAAATTAGTATTTTTTTGCTACTTTTCCAAATCTACATAACAAATTAATGTTGTACATGTATATATAGACATAAATTCAAAGGTTCACCATTGGACACCTTTTAAAGTAAGCTTAGAAGACGGTTTCAGTGCCACTGTGGTGCTGGAGGAAGGGAGAACCCAATTAGATGTGGGCACTGGTGCACAGTCGTCTTGAGAGATCGGCTGGCTCAGTTAAAAATGGATCATAGTGCTCAGCTTATTAAGATGTCATCTGTGCAAGCTCTGCAGGTTCAGGGTAAATACCCTCATGGCATATTCTTCAGTGGGCACGTCGATCCACTCTGTCACCGTTTGTGCAGTCGATGGCTCTTTAGTGGCTGTCACTGGCTGCCTAGAAAGCTTCATAAACATCTTGCACTTTTTCACCTAATTAGGCTGGAGGGATTTCAGTAAAATGCAGGCAGGGGAGGAGGCTGTGGGGGGTTCTCCTCACATTGGCAGTACTTAAGAAGTCACTCTATACCTCCATCCAGACAACTGAGCCAGAGCTCTCTCATCCTCTGCCCTTTTCTCTTCCCTATTCCTAACTAAACAGTGTCACACCCTTCTTTGTGTTTACTCTCTATGACATAAAGTTTTTCCACTTTGGGACTAGGGGTGTGCCAAAATATCCATATTGGAATATATTGTGATATTTAGCCCTGCAACTGATTCTCACCAATTATAGACCTTTTATTTTCATTTGAAAAAGGCCATGACAAGTTATATTCGTCGTCCTTTGGTGAGACGTTCCTTTAGAGGTTGACAGGGGGCACATGTTTCAAGACTGGCTGTCGTGGGCACCAATGTGTCTTGCAGCTACTTAAATTATTTCATTGTTCCGTTGTTTACAACAGTTTTACACTAAGTAGAAGCACTGCTGTTCATGTTTACTATTATTAACAGTGGATTAACAGATAACTCCAATTCAGTTGGTGTCAATGCTTGTCAAAGACATAGTATCACTGATTTGTATTAAAGTCTTTATTATTTGCTGCTCAAATTGTGATCAAGCTAAATGATAAATGGGGGATATATATTTTCCTAAAAAAATATGTTCTTGTAAATATATTGTGAGTTATTAGAGAAGATTTTTACCAATTTCAGCAGTATCGTGATATCGATATCGTGTTCCATGTATCGCGTATCGTATCGTGATTCTCAGCCCTATTTGGGAGTGCAATTAAAAAAATACTTAAAAAGTTATATTTTTCTTTTTTTATCTTTGGAATTGAATGATGTATTGGTATTCTCATTCAACAAGACTGTGTTTACTGTTCATATTGTAGTCATCTCTGCATTAAATGCAAATACTGCTGGTCGTTATGTTTTGAATAGATAATACAGCTCGGGCATTATCTGCTGAAAACAACAATGATTTCCCATCTAATTAGGCTCCTGGCAGAATAGAGAGTGCTCTGATTCAGTTATAACATTTGCTAACGGGCTTCCACACTATTTGGCTTTTGCCAACATTTACACACAAACGTACGGATGCACAAACATTTATGGCCACGCATAAGGAACAGACACAGTGTGAGAAATGTGAGAACAAGACATCTACATGGGGAGACCGGCTGACCTGAGACTTGCAGAGCTGCTGGTAACTCCGGGGAGAGGCATAACAGCATTTCTCCAGCCGCCCTCACGTTAATTACAACAGACCTTAGCTCTGGATAAATATTTATTCCGAGGATACGGCAATCTGAATACATATTGTTCCCAACCAAGGTCTAGCCAGACGGGACAATGAAATGCTGCACAGAAACGGGATTAGAAAAGAACTACAAAAATGACTGAAGTAACTGGTGAGCAATTAAATCTTAGTTAATGCACTGACATCATATGGTACATGGCATGTAGTTGTATAGCGCTTTTTTTTTATCTTCCTTACAGTGACAGACCCATTCACTCATTCACACACTGATGGTGGCTCCGCTGCCAAACACTGGCACCAAACTTCCACCAGAGCCAATGTGGGGTTTAGTGTCTTTCCCAAGAACACTTTGACACATGAACAGCAAGGTGGGAATCGAATCTTTAATCTTCCAATACCGCTGCACCACAGCAGCTCTATAATAGTAGAGAGCTTTGAAAAATGTCACCAGAAAAGGGTCCTAGAAAAATGCACAAAGTTTACTTCTTTTTTCTGATGTGAGTTAACGGAACGGGTCGACCACCTTGTTAGGTCAAAAAAACAAAAAGTGCCTTTTTGTATCAGCAATTCCAACCACAACGAGGCAGACTAAACGCACTATCATTGTTTAAAGTTTAGTTGTGGTCACTAAAACCACAGAAAAATATGTGCATCAATTGTTTTTTTTTTGGTTTTTTTTTTTGGCTATCTGTTGCAAATATTTACTCCATTTTGTTGATGGACAATGATTTTCGATTGACAAAAATGTCTCCAGCTTGGACCATCGTTTGTTGGGTTATCTGGCTTCAACACCAGTCACCAGGTAGAGATTTCATGAGTCAATGAACAAAAAACAAGGTCTTTTTTAATAACAATTTTTGAGAAAATCCATGAAACCCTAAACTAGATACTCAATCCCCCACATCTGTGTACCATTACAAGTTACTTCCAAATTCTAATGAACCATTCCTCTTTATTTCTTAGATTTGCACATGCACACACATACACGCGCATAAACATTCCTTCCCCTTTGCTTTGTGGGCCAGGCAACATCTGTGTTTGGTCCAAGTGGAAGAGCAGCTAATGAACCAAACAGAATGCTTGACAATCACATCTGCTGACGCTTCCCAACTGCTGCCAGCTGGTTGGCCTTCGTGAGCCCCCTTACACCAAGACCTAACACCAAGGTAAGCACCTGGGAGAGACATTCACGCATCCTGTTTGTGAGAATGCATTTTTGTGCATACTCACAAACCCCCATGCATATGTTTCCTGAAAATTACCTTTTGACTATGATCCCCCGTGGTACCAAAAAGCTTGATTTTAGAATAACTGAGGTTGCAGACATTAAATGTGGAGGTGGGAGCAGCAGTTAATATAAAGTGAAACCACAAAGGCCATAGCTGAGTGGTGCTACATCCACTTTATGCAGATGAATATATCACTCCACACATTTTGCTACACCTTGTTACACCCCAAAACACAACATCCTGTTGCAATATGCTGCTTGTGTCTGTACCAACAGTATCTTGCTGAGTGAATCCCTGTCTATTACTATAAAAGGAGAAATACTTGAAACAAACAAACACAAAATGATTTCCTATTATATTTTTTTCTCTTTCAGAAGAAAAATGCCACACATACATGTTAAAAACAAAAAAAAAAGATTTTCATTGGAGGGGGACTTTAACCATGAGAGCCACAATGGAGAAGCCACAACTTGCAGACCCTGCCCTAGGAACTGACAAAAGACCAGATCCAGATGACTGGAGAGAGCTCATCCATCCATCCACGAATTTAAGATTAAAACTGCATTTCTTAGTATTTCACTATTCAAGTTGTGATGGATCAGGTGCACATGAAAATCCAACGTTCTAAACCAGGGGTCAGCAGCCTTGAACGGTAAAAGAGCTTATTTGGGCTCATTTCTGCTGATCAAAAACCTAGATGGAGCAAATTCCTTTTTTAGCCTTTGAAAAAAAATTGAATTCATTACCTTCTTTTTTTGTAATAACAAATATGTATTATGTCTATTTTTGGCACAAACAAAGGCAAAAATATAAAGATAACCTAGCATCTCCTAAAATGTGATTTTTATTCTAATTTTATGTATTTATTTATGTATTAAATTTGACAGAACCTCAATTAACTTATTTTCATAATAAAAGCTGCTCTGTGCCAAACAGGATCATCTCAGTGCAGCTCTGAAAAGCTATTAACTATTGTTGTGCAGCATGAGATATTCACTTTTGACTAATAAAAGATCAAAGTTTTGCTTTACATATAAAATCTGTTCATTCTGGAGGTAGCGTTGAGCAAACAAGACGTCTTCAGGTCAACAGGGATGTAAAAACTTACATAGTTTATCATCTATGTGCACCTCAGCCATCAATTTATACATTTAACTAATCTAAATTAAATAAATGCTTATTAAGAGATCCTTAATTTAAAAAAAATACTATTATTTCATTTTCTTTAGCCAGCGAGGCATCATAGAGAGATAAACGAGCCTCATGTGGCTCTGGAGCCGCAGGTTGCAGACTTCTGTTCCAAACAATTCTCTGTTTTGACGCAACAACTAAAATGGATGGACCCCAATCTCCTTGCTCCACTCCATTCTGATGCTTCCACTCATACAAATAGATAATTTTCCTCATGTAAGGAGCCATTTGGTTCAAAAATCTTACGACTGCATACCTCCAATATTTCTCACCATTTTTTGTTGCACTGCTTGGGATTGTGAGGGGCTGTAAGCTAGCTTGAGAGACTGTGAATGCCATTTTCTGTCTTCTGGGTGTCCCTTTTTTTTGATTTTTCAAATGAGAAATTCCTTTGTGTGAAGGGGGAAAGCAGGGACTGTACTCCAGAATATACTCACACACAGCCTTTTATGTCTTTTTCTGCTTCTTGCTGCCCTCTGTGGACCATCTTGCCAGATTTCTTTGTGCACACACACTTTCTCACAGAATCCCCCTTTTTTTTTTTTGCCCTGCCATCCTTATCCCGCCCACCACGTCCAGGATCCTAATGTAGTGAAAAATGGCTTGTCTTTTCTGATTACATTCGATAACAATTTTGTCAAGGCTCTTCTGGCAGAAGGCAAGGAGCAGGCCCATCAGCAGCTGCAGCTAATTAGCCACTATCGCTAGCTCTTTTGGCTCACCCTCTACCGCTTCCCTTTGGCCCAGTCGCTGCGAAGTATGAATTATTGGATTGTCGAGATAAACGAAAGCTGGCAAATAGGAGCGCCAAAAAGAATAGATATGAAAAGAGGTGATAAAAAGCATGTAAAAAGTGACCAAAAAAATAATAAACCGTGGAAAGCAGCATCTGATTCCCACAGTTTATCCTCATGTCCTTGATTATAACAAGAAAGTTTATGTAATGTCTGTTTCATTTTGCATCAACTGCGGTCAAATCGATTCAGATCGACTTCTACCTCCGCATCAAAAGCAAAGATAACCTTTGTCTAACACCCACTGAAAAACTCACTGCTGAAGATGTAGTTTTACTTTAACGTAATCAATTTTCTATTAACTTCAAGGTATGAAGGTATATATTTGTAACAAAGGCCCTAAAGAAGGAAGGCTGCCCTCCTCACACCAATCTTTAATAAGAGCACACCTGAATGCCCTTTTCCCTACTTTTTTTCCCTACATTCACAAGAAATTGCACCTTAGATAGCAGAAAACCACTGCAGAGACTCCAGAGTACTTCAGATGATTTGCTTTGTACCACCATGGCGCTGCTAGTTGCTGACCATGCTGAAAAGAAAAAAAAATGCGGCTAAATTACTGTGATAAATAAAAAAAGTGGCCTGATGAAAACACAAGGCAATCAGGCACAGCAGAAAGTCTGGTCAAGGACAAACAGCAAGTGATAACATGTGGGTCAATCTTATCCTCTTCTGATTAATTCCAGGTCCTGTGTACTTTACACTGGATACAGTGTCATCAGCAACCTCTATGTTAATGGAAGTTGCAGCGGGGTTGCAAGAATCTGGCCCAGAGAGAGCTGAGAGTGTACAAAGATTAACCTCCTCACCATTAAAGCCATTTTCTTCCTGTCATCTCTCATCTCCCTGCAGGAGCAGGAAAACAGAGCGGCAGCATGAAAAACAATACAATTATGTTGTAGGGAAATTGTTTTTGAAAGGATATGAAGAATCTGAACACCAACAAATTTAGAGATCTGCTCTCCTGTACTGTAACCGAACAAAGCAGCCTCCCGTCAGAGGTCGGCGAAGTCATTCCTTCAAAAAATATCCTCCACTTGACTGCAATACCAGCACCTTGAAAAATGTTGAAATATGAAATAATAGCAGCTCAAGTAATAGATTATGAGCGGTTTGGGTGGCATGTGTTAATCAAACTGTCAGGGTCCTTCAGTAGCTGAATAGGCTGTAAAATTACGTGCAGAGTCAGATTTTTAATTAAATTGGAATATTATGTGGGTCAGTTTCTCAAACCAAAAATAGCTAAATGAAATCAGGATTTTAATTGTGTTTCAAAATGTATTTAATCATCCGTTTAAGTGAGATAGCCGACAGTGTAATGAGATTAGGCGCTACATGAGTGAAATACTTTTTTACTAAAAAGCTAAACTTTTAGGTAAACAAGTTTAGTTTAAAGGGGCTGTACCATGCTTTCCTTAAGTCTTTCAGACCGAACTATATCCATATAAATGATCATATATTACCTTTGGAACACTAAAAAACAAGTTATTTATGAAATATTTGTGAAACGATATGATCACCACTAGCTCGAGCTGCTAGGGTAGAAAGTGTTTGGCCCAATCCAAATTCTTCTCTTCTCCCTTCCCCTCAATTTCAAGGGTCAGTTTAAGTGCAAGTGTGTCCGGGATATATTTTTTTTGGATTTTACTCTCCAAGCTGAGGTAAACAAAGTCCTCTTTTGTGAGGCTAAACTGCATCGCACTGAGAAGTGCTTTTCTTCAAAGTTATAAAACCACTGTTGTTATGTTTATTCAGGCACTGGAAGCTCCGCACTAACGTTAGCGGGCCGTCGATTATTGGTTGAAGAAAAGTGACGTCGGAAATATGAGATAATATTTTTTCATAGATACGTTTGGAGGGCTAAATGAAGGGGAAGGGAGAAGGGAAGAATTCGGATTGGGACTTTTGTGTTACCCTGGGGGTGGAGCATTCTCTTCCTGGAGGGGGCTGTCTCACGTTGTGACATCAGCACGTGAGGACCTGTTAGTTTTCGTGGGTATGGGAGGGGCTGGTACTGAGAGTGCAGGTTTTTAGAGGATTACTCAGAAATGCGTGAATGGATCAAAATACTGCTGTGGGGTTCTTTATAGTGATGAATGAACAGTATAATACACTTAAAAGCTCAAAAAGCTAATTTTTTTTATAGTATGGCCCCTTTGATATTTACAGGAGAGTGAATTACAGTAACAGAGGACATTTTCGTTGGATGTGTGTCCATACTTTTCGGTTAAGTAGATTCCATCTATTTTGTACGACATGTTTTTTTTTTTGCTTGAAATGAAAGGCTTAGGAAAGAATTTATGTCAATATTCATGGTTTATTATGACTTTAAGCTGTCAAAGAAAAAATCCAATCTTTATCTATTTGGTGTTTTGATTGACATCCATCTATGCTTCACGTTTCACGCCTTCTTTTTCCATCTAATTAAGAAACAGCTTTAACCTCAGAGCTACGATGGAATCTAGTAGTGTTATATCGGGCTCGCCTGAAACATATTTTATTTTGAAAAGTGCGGCATATAACTTAGATCTAATTATAAATCTCTTTCAAATAGCTGTCAGAGTATATGTGAAGTTAAGTCATACTGAACATGAAGCACATTAGCTGTGTTTACATGGACACAAGCAATTGGAATAAACGGTTGATCAGAGTAAAAATGTGTCATGCAAACACGTCAGTCGGAATATTACGACCCGATCAGACTCATTCGGATGAAAATTCCCTTTTGATCGAGATATGTAGTTTATGCCAATCGTGGTGCATGTAAACGATGTATTCCAATGTGGATCCTTACTATGGTGGTTTTCACATGATGCATAGACGGTGTGTGAGTCTTCAGGGTGCTGTCCGTCCAGCTGCTCTACTCAAGCGAGCTGTCGTACCCAGGAGACCCGTGTCTGTATGGACGGTGTATGAGATGGCGAAGGCAGCTCCGCGGTCTGAACTGTCCTCTGAAACCGTTCAAATAATTATGAAAATTCGTGTTATTAATCGTGTCCAGACAGAATAAAGGCTGATGTTGTGCAACTAAAGTTTAGTTTCTATGCAGTCCAGTACGGTATGAGTTGATCCGGACTTTAGAGCGCTTCCATTGTAAAATGAACCATTAAACAGTTCTGAGCGGTACCTCTAGAGGACCTGCATCCGTTGTAGGTCCATAGAAAAACAGAACAGGCCGCTGTAGCCATCCTTTGATTGGCAGAAAGTGATGAGGAAATTACAAAGCACCAGTCTAGTGCTAAGCTAGCATTGTTGTTACTTTTCAAGTCGTCTCACTACAATGATGCAATTACACATGCACAGTGCATGCACCATGAAAACAAACCGCTTAGAGCAGAAACGCTCGCCAGAATTAACCGGTCCGCCCCGTTCTATTCCTGCTGTACCGTACGACTCAGTGGAAACAAGGCTAAAGATACACATTTCCTGCACTGATCTTGAGCTCATCCAAGGCTAAACGTCTGACTTAACCCTTCCTCTAGGTCCATGAAGAATAAGATACTGAACATTCACTCATCCATTCATTTTCCTGACCACTCTGTCCCTTCCGGGGTCGCGGGGGTGCCGGAGCCTAACCCGGCTGCTGATGGCCGAAGGCGGGGCTCACCCTGGACAGGTCGCCAGTCCGTCGCAGGGCGATACTGAACAGTCACTTAAAAATATTAATAACTTAGAAAACCATTTCACTCAAAGATGCTGCTTTGATCGTTTACAACAGAACTTGCTACTTCTTCTACATCTATTTCCGATACTTCCGCGCATGTCAAAAGGTTTTTTCCAATCGCATGTGTGAAGTATGTATACAGTTAAGACATCTGGATAAAGTTTTCCATGTACACAGTTTAATTCTATTCCAAACACAGTTCCTGACATTCTCAGCATCTACATAGTTGTGCCACTGACAGTATATGTGGTTTCTTTCATTTTTTTTCGTTTTTATATCCATATCATCCTGTTGGTTTCCTGTAAAAATAGACCTTCCCTTATAGCTATGCATTTAATGAGTCAAGGGATAAAGAAGTGAAGAAGTCTTCTACAAGTTCAGTCGCAGGTGCTTTCATGCTAATTGAACATATGCCAGCAAGCTTCTTGGTGTCAAAAGCACACGTATTATGAGCAGCTGTGGTTCATCAAGGTGAATAGTAAGTGGTGTTAGAGAGAATAACATCTGGTTCAACCAGCTTCCTCATGCAGTCTCAGTGCTTCGCCCCTTTTGGATGTGTGTACTTTTTCTCTGCATACATAGGAAGTTCTTGCAGGAGATGAAAGCACTGAAAAAAGAAAAAGAAAAAAAAAACAGCTCTTGGAAAGTCTCAAAAGCTGCTAACCAATGTGTGATTTGCAATTCTGGTATTGACCTTCACATGTCAGAAAAGCTGACATGGGAAATGTTCTATTTCTCCTACTGTGCATGTGCACTCGGATGAGAATTTGTGGGTTGTGCTTTTCTTCAGGAGTCAGGGGTACGAAACAAATACCTATAGATGGAAATTCTGTGAGAAGAGTGAGAAAAAGACAAAAATATGTTTCTGTCTTTTTTTAAGAAAAGGAAGCAGAAATGATACGTACAGAGAGAGTAGATAACACTTTATTATATGATTCCTAAACAAGCTTTATTAACACACTAACAAACATTATTAATGAGGTGTTAGCAAGACATTTGTTTTTACAATAAGCCAAATAAAGTTTATTAACATACTTGGGAAGAATTATTAACATCAACAGTGAGACTTTTGTCTACAAAGACCAAATTAATAAACTGCTTACAAGCTTAACAAATGTATTAACTGCCTTTGTCAACATTATATTGAGTCTTTTGCAGCTTCTTATTTAAAGTGTTACCCCTTTAATTTTCAAACTAGAATAAAATATCAAAGTCAGATAAAGACATTTATATCCATGATGAGTGTATGTCAAAAACACAAGTAATTTCATGTATGCTTTAGTTTGTCTTGTATTTATGAATTCAAGAATGTCTATTTATAATTAAGAGTAATTATAAGGATTTCATGGTAATTTTCATATTAATGTGTATAAATATAATGCAGTGTTTCTCCTTTTTTATTCTCTCATTTTTTCCCAATTAAGTCATGATTAATTAGCCACTGTTAGATATATCTATGTTTAGATAGAAAATATTTTTTCTTTTTTTATGTTTTGTTTTGATAGCTTGAAAAAAAATATTCCAAATTGTTTGGTTGCTTTATCAAAAATATGTATTTTGACTTTTTATTTGAAATAAAAGTGTAATCATTAAAAGAAATATATAAAACATTGAAAAAAAATATTGATTTTTAATTTAAAAAAAAAGTCTAAATGTGTGATTTAATATAAGACAAAAAAAGTGTGCATATTGGAATATTAAAAAAAAAAGTGCAAGGCCAGTCAAATATTCCCGGCCCTCCAGATCATTTTATTTTATTGTTATTAATAGTATATCTTTTGCTTATTCTAACTTCTATAATTTTGACAAAATATGTTTTTACAGAGAATAAAATATTGGAAGTTATTAAAGGTTTAAGTTGATTTTTTTCGGAAATAATATTCCATCCTGTTTTTATTCATAGTAACGTTAAAAAGTTACGGTTTTAAAGTTTTTATATTATAGTTTTATTGTGTTCAATAAATGTTTATCCTGTTCGGTGCGTGACCTAAGGTGTGTTTTGGATTTTGGGCCACTGTGCAATTGAGTTAGACACTCCTGCTTTACTGTAAGGTACAGCTTTTTGTCCAAAAAAAAAAATCTGAAATAGAATATTAAAAGTCATGTAAAGCTGAAAAATATTATAATAAATAGTTTAGCACTTAATTTTCTTTATAATGTTATTTTTCTTCTCAATAAACTGTAAAAAAAGGAAATGCTGATTTTCTCTTTGCTGTCCTATTTACTGTGAATAAATACAACGCAAACTCCCATAGAACTTTTTTTTTTTTTTTCCCAACACACGTCTGGGGCTTTGATGCACATGACTGATAAACTACCCTTTCAATGAATGCTAGCATTAATCAGACAGATAATGGTCTGCGCCCTCATTGCATACTTGACAGATAAGAGATGGATTGTGGATGTTATGGAGAGGCAATGAATGACACACCCCATTAGGTGTACAGCAAAGTTATTCAAATCAATAACTCTGTCTTGTAGTGAGAATTTACCTCTTTCCCTTGAGGTGAAGAGCTGTCAGATAATGACACCTCTATTTGTTTAACTTGTCCCTTTCAGATCCGTCATCGTCACCGTCTTTTTCTCCGTTGGGGGGTGTTTCGTGTGATTGAGGGGACGTAAACATCCTTTTGACCCTGGATGATGTAACCTTTGATACCATTATGATAGTGTAATAAACAGAATTATGACAAACTAGGCTTTTATTACTTTATCAAAATACTGAACAATAAATCAACAGTAACAAATTAGCAAGGAAGAAACAGATAAATAAAGAGAACGTTATCCTCTGATTCTGAGAGGCAGAAATCTGACTGATTGTTTTTGAGTAATCGCTCCACACAGTGTGTTAGATCCTCCAGGCCCGCTGCACTGCATCTGTCCAAAGACAAAGCTAATCGTGGAAGACGGCGATGTGAGGGATTGTGGTGGATGGGTTCACCGCAGGGCAGCTGGGCTCACGCTGAGTGTGATGTTTGTGTGTGGAAGTGTGTGCGTGTGCACGCATGCCACTTTGATCCTGAGCTCAGTGTGTGGGTCAGAACTTGCACATCACAGAGGCTTACCTCAAACTCCACAACTTGTTCATGTGGCATGTTTTTTTGTTTTTTTTTTGTACAGGATAGTGTGCATAGATGTCGACTAAGTTTGTCTCAGAAGCAGAGACCACCTCAGGCTAATATTGCTTTGCCATATACAGCAACAGTTGAGCAAATCTGCTGTGGCTTCCCGTTACCCGATAAGTAAGAGTGAGAGTTTGTGAACATTTCCATTTTTTTCCACCACATTGAGTGAAATTCAAACCTTGAAGATATTTTTGTGTTTTTGTAATGTTAACAAAGGGATTCAGACTAATGTTTGGAGTGAAAACCAAAAAGCTACACCAATTTTTGAACTTTTGTTTTTGGCTAAAAAGATCCAATTCAGTCAATATTGGTTCATTTTGAACAATCCAATTCTTTGACTTAAAATGGATTCAGGATGTCTTTCTCCAAAACAGTGTGACTCAGATAAATACCTGGTACTGAACAGTGCAGGTGAAGTTTTCCAGACTCCTTGTTTTTCTTCAAGATAATCATGTGTGTACATACAAAACCATGAACAAGAATTAATGATAAATCCATTCATCGTTGGAACATTCTACCACACTGTATGG
Organism: Oryzias melastigma; assembly: GCF_002922805.2. Classification (NCBI taxonomy): domain Eukaryota; kingdom Metazoa; phylum Chordata; class Actinopteri; order Beloniformes; family Adrianichthyidae; genus Oryzias; species Oryzias melastigma. The sequence goes on along the minus strand of NC_050524.1, from coordinate 31,961,848 downwards.
TCACCTTTCTTTGCTAAATTCAAAGTCTTTATACACATCGGACTGTTTTTTCTGACATCAGGTGAATGTTAACATTTTAACTCTCGACTCGTTGATGTTTGTGTAAGGACTCCTTTTGTCATCAAATTTGATGTTTTGGGTGTCCTTAACTTGTTTTTTGATATAATTGCTGTTCCCATTAAATCAGGGGTCCCCAATGTCCAGGGTGCAAACTGGACTCGATCAAGTACCGGGATGTGGAGTTCACCGGTACCCTAACTCAGTACTAGTTCCCGTCTGGGCCTGGTTTGGGCCCCATACCTGGTACCGCGTCTGGTACAGCATCCAGGACCCCGTCATTTGCCAGGTCAGGGTTAGAGTAACCAGTAAACATCAATATGTGACGACTTGAGGATGAGAATGTGTTGGTTATCATTTTTATGTCATAAAAATGTAATAAATCTATCATATCTCATTTTAATCGGTTATCGATTTATCTGATTTTGTAAAGATTTTATAATAGTATAAGTCGACTCAATCTTCTTCTAATGGATCATAGGAACCCTTTGCAGAAAGGGTTTTGTGATGAGGCCTCACGGATGATTTACTCTGGTCTGTCTGCAGTGTGTCTCCCTTGTGTTGCGTGTGGAGTCTGACTCACAACTGTCAGTTAGTTTACATGGTCTCCATTGCGTCTCTGGACAATCCCTCCTGGCTTTTGGAGCGAGTGGTTTGTCCTTCAATCCCCGAGTAGTTTATGTTACATCCTAGACGAGCCCCCAATTTATGTTACGCCCCCAATTTACTCCATCTAGGGGTCACAAAAGTGATGAGGCTCTTTCTACATCTCTCCCAAAGCCAGTTTTGATTGTTAAAGTTGTAGGAGTGGACTGCCATTTTCTTTGACCCATTTTCTCCGGGTTCTGTCATGTTAAGGAGGTTAATTATTGTCTTTTTTGATTTCTGCAGGTAGGATTTAGGTTTTTGTTAGGTAAGTCTTGTTTTGGTTATTATTTTGGCCTTGGTCCACTCTGAAGCCAACACTCTGACTGTTATTGTTTTGTAATAGATATGTTAATCTACCTTGTGTGTTTTGGCCTTTTAGACTGAGGGGAGATGGAGCCTCACCACTTTGGTGTTGGGTCCTTTTCGGACCCCTAGGCAGAGTAAACTGGGGGCGTAACATAAATTGGGGGCTTGTCCGGGATGTAACACCTGTCATCCATAGCAAATATGGACATTGGTGTTGTTCTGGGTGTAAACATGTTATCACGTGGGCATGTTACCTTCAGTATAAAATCATTTTAAACATTTTTATGTTGAAAGTATTTTGAAACCCGGACCTGTTCCTCGTTTCTGTCTTTTTGGCACGAAATTGACTGGATAAAAAACTCCTGCATAAACCTTGCATTCCAGACGTGATGGAGGAAATGTTATCATTCTGACTGATTAATGAACTCCTTTTTGTGTCAACACAACGGAGACTCACTGCAGATGGACTAGTGTAAATCAGGCATTACACGGTTCTGTCGCTGACTCCCTGGTGAAAGATGGAAGCAAAAACCTTCTCTTTTGAGAAAATGATGAACATCATTTATATTTCTCCAGACGTCTACTGTGGTAAAATGGTAGCAGTGGAATGAAAGTAGTCATCTGGCAACTCTGAAGCCACTGGGAGGTATTGTCAAACACGAGTGAGGATGCTGAATGAAGGATTTTAACGGGAGGGAGAAAGTGAGAAGAGGAGTGGCCTCCTGGGTACTCTGTACCTCAGTAAATGGGAAAAGTAGTGGAGGTTGTGAATAACAAATTAATTAGAAATGGGAGCAAGATAGCAATGGATGAGAGGCCTGACGGAAAAGGGTCCAAGAAATAAAAAAAAAAAGAAAAAAAAAAGCCAATCATGGAGCAGTGAGCTGTGAGCCCCATCCATTATGTGGAGACTGACAAGTTACCAGCAGTCAGAGCAGAAGCTGCACTTAATAAATCAAAGCTGACAACTCCTCCTTGGCCCTATCTCAAGTACAGCTTTCCTACTTCCCCAGCTTCTATTAAGCTTCACCTTCTGCAAATGTGAGCTCTCCACCTTTCTGAGAGCTCTACATGATCTGGATTTGTTAATCCCTCGGTTGTTTCCTAAAATATCCACGCCATACTAGGTTAAACATTGGTAGTGACAGTCAGAAGGTAACAGGTTTGAGCCAAAAAGGGTTGTTGCATTGTTGATGTGTGAAGCTGGTATAAAGAAAAAAACATGGAGGGAAATACCTTTGACATAAATGATTATAGTTACTTCTTTCATTTATCTCACACAGATGAATAAATGGTACTACCAGATCCCCCTTTACCATCCAAGATAAATTAAGTCTAAATAGGGTGTCCTACTTTATTTAAAATGTGCATACAGTTATAAAAAAAAGGACATGACTCATAGTTGTGTAATATTTCCGTGGATGGTAACCTGGTGGAGTTAAACAGAGAAGTCTCATAAAGTTGCAGAAAAAAAGCTGATATATTTCCATAGGAACTGCAGAGGAGTCACATTTTAATTGAAAGAAGTTTGTGCTTTCTCCAGTATTTTTTTTTTTTTTTAATTCTTTCATGCTTGCTTTTTATTAGGTCAAAATCTTTCAGAGGTTGACCAATTAGCACCTGCCAGAGAAGCAGAATGTCTAAACAAGTCTTGTGCAGTTGCAGCACAACATTTTCAGCAATTAGGACTCGTGCTTGTATTAAGTGGAAAAAGCTCTTTAGGGAACAATTAGATGCACACACAAACATGCATGCATGCGCACACACACTGGAAAAGGGAAAAACAATCTGTGTAGTTGAGTTTTTAGCTGCAGACCTCTTGTTTTGTAGTGTAAACCAGCCTTGACCCTTGATTTCATTCCCCCTCCTGGTCCATATGCAGCACATCTTTGGAGACTTTTTTAACATTGTTTTTGTGTGATTATGGCTTACTGAAAAAAATGACACAAGTATGTTTTGATTGTAAAGGTCACTGATTTAAAACATGGAGGTGGGGGTGAGTCAGTAACGTATGAGTAATGCTCCTATTCGGGAGGGAGTTATTTCAGAGAAAGTCATGATTTGGGGATCTTTGTTCTGCCCAGATGCAGCGGAAATTCTTTCCTTCTGTGGATTTTTGCAGTTGGGGGGCAATTTCATCTAAATGTGAAAATATTTTTGAACTTTCTCCATGCACTCTCATTCATTGTCAAAACCCAGTTCTTGTCTTTGAGCCATCTCAAATTAGTCCTCCAACTCCTCTCAACGGCTCTCAGCAATTATTTGGCTCTTCCTGTTCATGAAAGTAAAATAAACTGAAGTTTAAAAGGCAAAAGCAAGTTTTTTTTGGACAAGCGCATTTTGTGTTCAAAGGCAATTCAAAGAACATTAAAAGAAACGTTCAAAAGAAAATTTAAAAATAACTAAATTTGAAGTAGCCTTTAAGTAACAGTGCAGATATAAACTTTTGAAAAACAATGAAATAGCTGAGAACAGGTGGGTCTTTAACCTGGATTTAAATAAATGGTTTCAGCTGATCTAAGGCTTTCTGGAAGTCTACTCTAGATATGTGGAGCATAGAAGCTGAATGCAGCTTCTTCATGTTTGGTTTTGACTCTAGTAACTGATAAAAGACTAGAGAAGTCTGGCTGGTACATGCTGGGTCGGGAGATCAATCATGTAATTTGGTATTTTGGTGCTAATCCATCCGTCCATCCATTTTTTCCCCTTAATCTGCGATACTTTTGGGGCAAAGGCGGGGTTCACCCTGGACAGGTCACGTCACTGTGGTGCTAAACCAATCAAATCATTCAAACTGGACCAATGTAGTCTACTTTTACAGTCTTTGTGAGAACCCAAACAAGAGATTTCTGAACAAGCTGTAGTTTCCTCTTTGATTATTTTTGTAAGTTCTGTAAAAATTAAATAAAAAAAAAATAATAGAATAGAATAGAAAAGAAATGCTTTATTCTTTCTAAGCTGAAAATTTTGGCTGTTGTAGCAGAATAGACATTTTTTACAAAGATATAAATATAAGAATGAATACAAAAAAAAGTGTGCAAATTGTACTGGTACTGTGGGGAATATTACAAAGCAATAAGCAATTTGAAGCATGAAAGACTGTCAGTCCTGACAACAATCAGCTGGTGAATTAACTGTTACATAGTGATGAGGTGTTATACACAAAAATATAGCAACTCAAAACAAACACTCAATCTCTCTATGTTTTGAGAGACTGGTTGTGCCGTTTTTAAAAGCACAAATCTAGCAGCAACCAGAGTAAAAACAAGCCCCTGCAGCTAACTGTAGAAAATGGGGAACTCCCTCAAGCATTTTAAGACAATTTGAAAACTGCATTTGCTTCCTAACAGACACAGGCTTTAGTCATCTGTCACAATATAAATTAACTCTGAGTTAGGAGGTCATTACTGTTAACTTTTGCCACAGGTGCTCAGTTCTCTAACGTGGTGCAAGATCGTCTTCTCACATAATAAAAAAAAATCTCTGGTGTGAAATTCAAGAGACTGTTAAATTGGCCTTTTAACCCACCAGGCATAGCTCTGGTTTAAGTCAGTCTTTCTATGCCGCTGCAAACACCTACAGCGATGCATCTCTGCTCTTTTCAAAGACATTTTCTTCCATCATCTTATATCTTCCATGATGGAGAATAAAGAGAAGGCATGTCAGTTGACAGATGGCAACATTACATAGTTTGGTTCAAGCTAACTGCAGTTTGGAGTATATTACATTACAATAATGCTGGACTTTAATTTCCAAGTATGCTTTTTTTGTTGCACAAATAAGTAAACATTTCACACTTCATTCCAAATGTTGTTTTTTCAATGTATTATGTTAAATCACTATATCTTGAGAAGAGTTGCAAAATAGTAGAGTCAATTCCAGCAATCAACAGACTACCAGTCCTATGCAGTGACAAACACACACACACTCCTGAGGGCAAATTCAGTGTCACCAATTAACCTATGAAACACTTTTTTTGGACTGTGAGAGAAAGCCAGAATACCTGGGAAAAAATAAAAGCATGCAAATAGAGAAGTCCAGAAGGGATCCTGGTGGAGTTCAAGGCAGGATTCTCCTGCTGTGAGCTGATAGTGTTGTCACAGTACAACCCCCAAAAATGTGCCCACTAACAGACTGGCGACCTGTTCAGGGCATAACCTGCCTTCGCCACAGGAGCCGAGGCAGGCTCTGGCAGCGACCGGTGACTCTGTGAACACCGGAGGGGATAAGGCGAGTTAAGAAAATGGATGGATTGAGAAAAAGTTACAATCAGAAGTGTCGCTTGAGTTTTAAACTCATCACATTGGTTGAATTTCAAGGTAAATTACTCTAATGTTACAAATGTAACATAACACCACTAATTCATCCATTTTCAGAAGCCACCAAATTCATTTTGGGGTCACAAGGCTGCTGGAGTCAACCCAGCTACTGTTTGACGGCGCTGGGACAGGTCTCCAGTCTATCGCAGGGCCACACAACCGCACACTCACTCACATTTTGTCAGGACCCGGCCCGTCATATCCTCCTCCGACCACCAGAGGGAGCCCTCACCTGAGTACTAACTGCATCTGTCTTCCTCTTGTACTCCAATTCCCATCATGCATCAGCCAGTATTTTCCTGTCACTACCAGCCGTTCGTCATCATCATCAGTGCTGCATATATTTCTGCTCCTTACTGCTCCTGGTGAAGTCTTGTTTTATTACTCTGTGCATTCAGCCTGAGCATTCTTCCTTTTGGCTGCCTGTGTTCTCGTCACTCATGAATACTCATTGACAATCATCCACATGCTATTCAAGCACTGCTCAGAGCTCAGAGTATTGTTTGTGCCACCCTTCCTGCACTACTGAGCGTTTCTATCTGGACCTGATCTTCTGTTTCTGACTGATTCTCAGATTGCCTGCTGCCTGCCCTGACCCTCAACTCTACTCTCGTCTTTGATGATCCCATGCTTGTGACTGACCTCTGTCTGCCTGACCCCGAGTTAGCTTTAAGGACTTTTGGCACTTCTTAGTTCCTGACTGAATTCATAAACCTGCTGCATGTGGAACCAGCTGTATGGTCAGTTGTGACAGTGTTATTTTGATGTGGAAAAACAACGGTCGGCTTATCAAACTAAAATATGAATATATTTGACATTAATTTAATTGTTTGAACACATATGGAATCTAGCCTTAATTATTTTGCAAGAAATACAAGAAATCTGGAAAACTTCACCTGCACTGTTCAGTACCAGGTATTTATCTGAGTCACACTGGTGGGATTTTGGCTAAAGATGTCCTAGATCAAATTTAGGTCAATAAATCAGACCGAATTGTTCAAAATGAATCAAAATTGTAAGTGAATTGTCCTAAAACTAAAGTTATCCTTTCATTTAAATTGTGCTCCCTCTGTTCTTTTCTTCTTCTTTTTTTTTCAAAATCAAAGATATTTTTTTATTTCATATTTTATTCAAATCTAGCTATATTTTTCATATTTCTGTGGTGCTACCACCATTTGGTCAACAATGAGACAGTCTTTGCACCAACAGCACACCATTCTAGGTGTTTGCCACGGCAAATCCAATAAGCATTCAACCTGATATGGTTTTTGAGGTCTGATCACATAATCTGAGGACACCGTGTGCCGACCCTGTTGCTCTGGGGGATAAAAGTCATATTTATGTCACCTTGTTTCTGCGTAACTCTGTTATTTGGCCGTACTTGACCATTATAATTACATTTTGTCCCAGTCTATGTTTCAATGTTTTTGAACAGATCTTGTGTTTTTCTTACATTTGCCATATTTTTATTATACGTCACTTTTTTTAAGACTTTGGAAAAGCAGCCGTGCTCCTCCAGGTGTTTTGGATTGAGAGGTCCGTCCACTGCGCTATATGAGCAGTAAATGCATTGTTTTCAGCCCTGAGCACTGAGACTCCCTGGCCTTTGTTGACGTACTGCATGAACTGTGTGCCTGCAGTTCTGTGATAAAGGCACCAGAGATTTAAGAGATTTATGAAACACAAATTCTCCACAGAGTCAGTGAGGCTGTAAACCTGCTGTATTAATACAGACACAGCTATAATCTGGATATCTTGTTTGATTTGGAAATTAAAAAGGGTAATCCCAGCAGAAGTTGATGCCGCATGTGTATAAAGCTTTAGCAAGTTGGCCAGTCTACGTTTATTTGAGTTATGATTAAAAAAAATGAAGCAATGGATTAAAAAAGAAATGTAAAAATAAAATTCTATTTTTGATATGCAGCACAACAACAGAAAGACGATTCTTTATTATGTGTGAGATACTGTACCCAAATCTACCATGTTCACCCTCTTCTATTTGCTTTTCTTTAAAGCTTTTGCTTTTATAAATTGACTTTACAAACATGTCTGTACAAAGAGTTATTTTTTTAATAAATGTTCCAAAGTTTCTCCTTGAAAATGATTTTTTGGGGGTTTGATCTCAGTGACCTTATATCACGGGAGACCTCTCCCCTCTAAGCCCTCCTAGATTTGTAGCTTGTGGCTGTATACAAATTGGGGATATAGTGGATAAGCAAGCACTTACTGCAAAAATCCTCCTCAGAAACATTCAATTTTTCCACTGCATGCCCTTCGCAGGTACTCCATGGCCGTTCTCTGGAGGCACAGATTGCTATGCATTCGCTCTTGGGGGGGAGGAGGGAATTGAGGCTATGCGGGACATTTCCCACACGAGGGAAGTTGCCACTCCACTTTATATGACATTAGCTCTTTCCTGAGTTTAAGTAATTGGTGCGCCTGTCCCTGTGCCCAGAGGGTTAGGGGTTAGGGGACTCAGGAGATTGGAGTAAGAAAGAAGTCAACAGTTCGCTTGCAGCCGGTTTGCCTTCACAGAGCCCTTCAGATGACGTCCCAGGGTTCTGTGCGTCTGCTGTTACAGATAAGCATACCTTCGATGCCACCAGTTGAGGGCTTTTTTTTTTTTTTTCTTTTTTT
>NC_050524.1:31935932-31953843 GCF_002922805.2 Oryzias melastigma | reverse complement strand
ATGGTCAGTTTGGCTTCAGTCACCAATGCTTAAGCCAGGAATCCAGTACTGCAGTGGCCATTGGAGATTGGCCCTTAAAACTACACACCAACCCAAAAAATCCCAGTTGACCCTGCCCTCTGAATTTTGATTTCTTTTTTTTGCTACAGAAAAATTCCATCAAGCAAAGAAAGACTGCAAAACAGCATTAAAAATCTGAGAGGCAACTCTTATCGGTAAGTAATTCTCAGGTGTGTAAGAAGAATGTGAGTGTGCACGTACATTCTCAAGCCTGAATTGGTAAGTCAAAGTCGCTCTTTGTCTGGCCTGACTGTTCCTCTCCGAGGCCGCGTGACAGACAGATGGCTGCTGAGATTATACTGGCTGGATGTGCTGCCTTTCTTTCTGCCTTTAGTCACTGTGTTTAATGTTGCAAGGCCAACACTTTCAAAATAATAACAGGCGCAAAATCTAGTGCATGCATTATGAAGACAGGAAGGGAACAGCTGCAGAACATCAAGAACAATAATAAGATTAGCCTTGGCCAGAAAAATAACATAGCAATGGTTAACATTTCTTTGCATTTTGAAGCCTTTCTTTCTGATTTTATTGTTTTTTTACTTCTAAGCTCGATATGTGAACAACAACTCCATGCATCCCCCTTTTTGTTAATGTTTGCTGCACTATACAGTACAGGTAAAACAAGGATAATAGAGTGATCCCTTGCTGACGATTGTCCTGCAGTGTTTCTGCTACAGTTATCTGCTTTCTAGTGGACTCAAGAGTCTTATTCCAGACATGCCACAAACTGAGGGAAAAATAATCCCTGAAAAACAAATGACCTTTTTTGGCTTCAAGCTATAGTAAAGGTAATGCTGTTGTTTAAAAAATATAAAGATTTAACAAACTGTCTTATTTTTTTATGCTTTTTTGAGAGCTGAGGTTAAATGTGACACTCTGATTTTATTTCACTAAATATGCTAATATAAGAATTTCAAAAATATGTGATAAAAATAAAAAAATAGCAAGTGTTACATCCCCAATGGGGAAAACCTGCCCCTTGTCTAGGGGAAAAATACAAAAAAACGACAATAACAATCCTGGACACCAATAGGAATAAAAGGAACACAGTTTATATAATAAACAAAAACCTTTGTCCTGCAAAGACAGAACAAAGTGGAAATAATTAGTTTTCTTGTTCTAGGCTAAGGCCCCCAAATCAAGACTACCAATGTCCAACCCCAAACTAAAATAACAAAACCCAGCAATGTAAGACTGCTGAGGACACAGAGGGGAAAAAGAATAGGAGGGGTTGTTGAAAAGTTGCAACAACGCAGCTGGACAGAACACAAAAAAAATATTTATCTTCAAGATTTTTACTTTTTATTAAACAAACAAAAAAAAAATGTTATTTGAAGGGAAAAAGTTTTGAAAAAACTGACCTATTTCTCTTCTTCAGAATCTCCTGGAGTTAAGTTGATCATGTTAACAATTAAAAAATTACACTAAATCAAAGAACATAAAGACTCGAGCTCTGGTGTTAAAGGGTTAAAAAGGGCTTAAAGAAGCATTTCTGAACAACACCTTTCTGTTGTGTGGTTGGGCACCCTTGCTCTGTAAAGCTAGCGTACGCACGTGTATAACCATAACTGTCTGGTGACATCAAATATCTCTCCTTCTGATCTGGTTCAGCAGCTTTAAGAGGAATATCCTCCCTCCCTTTTTTTCATTGTATTTATTAGGGCCATCTTTCATACATTTGTTGTGTTCAAGGTCAAGCGAAAAAACACCGTCATAAAAATAAAAACTAACTTGTACTCAGTGTATCATATAGCTAGAGAGTTTCAACAATAATCCCTGATCTTGTAGATGACGGTGGAGCTAAATCCTGAAGTAAGACAAGAGGTCAACATTTTCATCCCCTCAGGTGTTTTTTTTCCTGCCTTTGTGACAATGTCTTTGAATGGAATTGCGTATGAATTTCTGTCCTAATAGATTTGAAAGACCTTTGCATGAACACCTGTATGACCATAAATCCAGCTGAACTTTGGTGTCAAAGAGCAAGGGGAAAGCAGAAGGACGCTTCCTGCTTAGTATGTGCGTGTCTACGGATAAGAAAGTTAGGGCGGAGGCGGCGGGGTGACTCGGGTGGCAGGCAGTTTTCATTCTGCCACCTCCATCTCCGAGCAGCAACATCCTTGACCGCTTGTCACCAATCCGTCATGGTGGCCAAGTGACGGCCCAAGCGCATCTCTTAACCTTCTTTTAATCAACCTGTCTCTCTGCATCACCTTAAACATAAGAAGCACCTGAGGGGAGACAGGGGGCATTTGTCTTTGCATTACGGGCAGACAGCCTCTCCTTGAAAAGCCTACCAGATTCATCAGTGTGATAAAGTGGTGCTCCTTAAAGAAAGCCCTGTGAGTGAGGAGAGACGGAGCAGGAAAGCACAAACAAAACGGCAGTTAGGCCAGCCTGAGAATCTGTCTGAGGAAGAACAGGTAACAATGGTATGTTAGGGTGGCGTTTATATGTTTATCTTCTTGTTGGGTTGGGCGATAAAATGATATTTATTACGATAGAACATTTTTCAAAAGGAATTTAGTCTAATGCGATAGACTTTTATTTTGAAGGATCCGAAAAACTCTTGCCAGTTGCAAGCGTAGCATAGTAAAAGTTAGAGCATTAGTCACCACAGGGTGGGTAAATGCTTGCATTTAATTAGTTATATTTTTTTAGCTCTTTTATGGTGAATTTCTTTTGTCCTCTTCCCTTTCTTCGTCTGACTTCACGTGAGGTAAACACGCGACGCGAGACACGACTCACCCCCAGTCTCTTCACCTGTGTACAGTCTAGTTTGACTGAATCCTGTCAAAACTGAAGGATAAAGCTGCTTCACTTAAAGCAGCAACAGACAGGTTGATTTGTTGACAACGCTAAAATGCTATCATGCTAATGCTAACTAGCTCCTCCAAGAGTCTCCTTTATGTAAACATGAACCGGTTTGACGTCACCCAGTATTTTTACGGACCGGTCTTTAAGACATGGCGGATAAATACAACTAGACGAATCCATAGGACATTAATAAAAAAATTCATTTTCCAAATAATAACAGAATGGAATCCACTGAGTTTCAGCAGCATCTTTGTAGCATTACAGAGCCGGTGTTGCACTGAAAACGGTGACCTGTCAGATGTGGTGCTTAATACTCCAACCCTTAAAGGTGCAGTTTTAATGTCAATGATTAAATACTAACAATAATCCAAAACATTTATACTGTTTTACTGCTGTGTTGTTAGGATTTAATATAAAATGTGATCACATTAGAATTAGGAAGTCTCTAGTAAATCTGTCTTTGTGTTCTCAGCGTGTTTGAATTAGAGTTTATGGTTAGATGACAATTAAAACATGTTCATACCATTTCATTTTCTTAAAAAAAAGTAAAAAGTTTAATAGTAAAAGGCTTTAGCTATTTCTGTGTAAAATGGTGTTATCATTTGCCTAGAAAAAAATATGTTAGGCTGCTAGATTTTTTTTCTTCATTATCTAAAAAGGAAAAAAAAAACTGTTACATCATGTTCCTTCAGTGCATCTGATATCTTTAAAGAATTAGGAAATAAATATTAAAATCTAAATAACCTGCTGCTGATTACACATCTTTAATATGAGCTACAGAGCATTTAAATTTGACAAAGTTATTTGATTTATATCATGAAATATATCGTTATGGCACAATATGGAAAAAAGTATATTGTGATATATAAAATTCCACATGGCCCATCTGCTAGGTTAAAACTCAAAGCCTGGAACGCTTTCAGACAATGAACATGTGCACTGAATATTATGTTTTTTTTCACTCTTTTGCGACTTGTCATTGCATTGAAAGAGATGATTATAGGCTTTGTGTTGTTAAGCTAAATATGACTTATTAAGGGCCATTTTTCACTGATTAGCCATGAGCAAAACAAAAAAAAAAAATTGTCACTTTGATCAAATAATTTATGGTTGTAAAATAAAACAATAATCATGAACAGATGAAAACAAAAAAATACAGCAATGCTAATATGGAGTCATTTGCTTGCCAAAAAATGATCACCCTGAAAATGAGCAAAAACACAACTGTCATTGTGCCACGTCCATAAAATTACCATTTATTCTGTCACTCGAACCAAAACTGATTTTTCATTTTTTATTCATCACAGCCCACAAGGTCAGGAGAAATCATCACAGGACACTTTATTTCACTTTTTCCTTTTCACTTATATTTTTTTTACTTATTTGTGTGATTTCACTTAGCAACAGCCTCGTTTCCATTTGAAGTCCTCACCTACATTCTGTCTTGAATCGACTTTGCAAAGCTTTTGTTTCACCTCCTGCCAAACCTGAATCTATATGAGTCACCTAGAATTTCATCCCCCCTCCACGCAGTATTATTCATGCCAAATCACTTTCATACTTGACTATAAACGCTGGCAAATCCTCAACCCGGCCCACCCACCCAGGAGGAGGCTGCCCTGGGCATGCGCTTCATCATCCCAGCGGAGTCCAGGGCTCCTTTACAGGTTGAAGGTTTGTGCTCATTCATACACGCTTTGTGATCATCAGGGAGGTCCAGTTCCCAATCAGAGAGCATGTTTAAATCCTATGGAAAGCCTGAGGTTTTCGGATGGAAATCTTTTTAGTCACGGCAAAGATAGGGAATGTCAGAGGCAGAAGCATGAAAACATCAAGTCCTTGGTAAAAAAATAAATAAAAAAATCCACATACTCGATTTATGCAGATGAAAAACATCAAACCAGAAATTTTAAACACACAAATCCATTATTAATCACAAAAAATGCACCAAATCATTCTCCTCAACCCTTCTGAAAGTCAAACACAAGGATGTCTGTCTGATATCGGTTTGAAGAACATTCAAGGAATTTTCTGTTGTCTTTCTGTACTCCCCAAGGACAATACAATCACAGCCCCGCACCATCTCCCCTTCCTTACACAAAGAGAAGCCTCTGAATATATAAATCACACCACACTAAATTTAGCAAGCCCACGGGAACGGGGAACAACACAAGAAACAATCAAAAACAATATTTCAGACGCGGCATATGTCGCAACGATTTTCACCTTCAACTGTGATAATCTAAGTAGCAACTAATTGATTACCTGCTGAAATCAAAAAGGACCGAAAAGGTCAAGGTATGGCACCATTCAAAGGACAAACACCACAGGCAGCCAGGAAAGGTCGCAGCCTCTTTGCCTTTCTCAAGAAAGGAGTCGTGGATGAGCTAACAAGAATCCTAGGGGAGGCACAGCATGAGTAATTTTGGGGCAGACGGCAGTCTTGTCTAAATATAAGCACTCAAGCTGTGGTAGCTGGCACATGTTGAAGATCCAGTCTTGAGACAATGTTGAAATCCAGGTCAGGAGGAAGTAACTTTGCTTGAAGCTAGAAGCTCGAATCTGCGATGATTAAGAAGCAGGTAGCACTGTGTGTCACTGCCTAACTGATACGTTCATGATAAGTCATAGACAGAAATATAAGAGAGAATAATGAAATAAAAATAAAAGCATGAGTTAGATTGTTTTACCTTTCTTGATTGGGTTGTAGCACAATATATATGTTTTAATCACTCAGTGAAAACTGATTATAGAAGAAATTACTAGGTTTTGACATCGTTTGAGGTTATATTTTAATTATATTTTGATCTGTTGTAAACTCTTTCTCATTGGTCTTTTAACCCCTGTGCTATCTTATGGGGTCCAGATGACCCAAGCCTTAACATTGACGTGTTTTCATCCCATGACAAATGTGGATGAAGGTGGACAGGATTTTATGTCTGCTATGGACACCAACAAAAATCAAGAATCATTGAAAACAAAAGTAGAGCATACTGTCCTGTGGGGTCGAGATGACCCCACTCCCAACGTCAACATACCTAGGATAGCACAAGGGTTTTAATTATGCTGTTTTTAGCCAAAAAAAAACAACAAAAAAAAAAAACAACAGAGTGTTGTTCATTAAAAAAATGTACCTCTGAGTTGTAGGTTTTGTAAGCCTGCCCCAACTTCCCGTCATCCATCTGTTAAACCTCTCTCCCACTAGATTACAGCCTCTCATAACCCCATCCTAACATTACCTGTGCAAGGAAAATGGCGAGAAATATTGGAGCTATCCAGCCAAACAGTTTTGAGTCAGTGTGGAGTCGCTGTAGTTGCACCCTTTTGGCGCACAACTACGTCATCAGTCTACACCCAGCATGCACTCTGATGGTCCAATGATGAAAACACTCACTTGAATTGCCCGAACCATTCTAAACCGGCCAAGAGGGGACTGGTCTGGTCCATACCGCTCAGTCGAGATGAGGTTTAAGGCTTCTCCCCACCCCTCTAATGGTTTGGGCATTTGTAAGGGTAGGGGTCTCTGAAATAGTTTTTCTAAGGGTAATCCGTTGGGAATTTTTCATTGTGTGTCCCTACGCTGTGAGGGGGATGAGTGTTGCATAAACATGTTTTCATATAGGTGCGCTCTGAAGCACAAATGTTTACATTTAAAGTAGATGCATCAACATGGAGCAGAGATGGGAGTTTGTGGCCTGCCAACTGTAGTTTCTATGTCCCAACTACAAGCTTTTTCCAATGGTATTTTTTTTCTCCCCCATTTCAAAAATTGGCACAAGAACACCACAAACATTTTTTTTCATCAAAGTGGCTCTTTAAGCAAAAAAAATGTAAAAAAAAATTACAAGTGACTGACCTCGGGTACTTAAATGGTTGATTTTCAAATAAATTTGAAGGTAAATTTGGTTTAAACTGAGCCATAACTATACAAAATAAAAAAAAAATAAAGACATATTGTGTGATAAGAAAAAAATGCATAATATGTATTCTCAACAAATTCAAAAGGCAAACTCCCGTTAAAGCTCAACTGGCAGAGTGTTGTGCATTAGCAGAGATTTGCATTTGTGTGCACGCTTTGCCTGCTAAACCCATTAACGCAACACATGGTCACCGATTCAACCATCAAGGTCTAATGCTGTGCTCGCCTGTGCCCAATATTCTGTTTGGGAGAAAAATACATCTTAGGTGCAAGACTTCTCTATTTGCAACAGCTGCTATTACCCAGCATCAGCACATAAGTTTAGTTCTTTATCTACTCTTTGGAAAAAACAAAACAAAAAACATGAAGTGTAATGTTGGTGACAGCCACATCCTTGCAGGAGCAGGAGAAACGCCGCTTGTTAACACACAGAGAATGAAAGAAGACGAGTGTACACTTCAAGGGCAAAGAAAAAGGTTGAATAATTGAAAGCCCCGCTCTCGCTAGGACTGCGCGTTAAAAGAGCCTGACGATCACATCGCATTGCTTTCACTTTTCCAGTTGCTTACCGCTCAAGCGCCGGGCAGCTTCCGCTGGCACACAGGCATTAGGTATTCTTACATGTAAGCCCTACTTTTCCCATGAGTGCTTGAACTCTATTCAGAGTACAAAGGGGAGATAGTGTTTGCCGGCTTTGATTTACTGATTTAGGGCCCATAAGATAAAAGCAGCTTGCGAGTCAAACTGCTCCAAATACTAGGCTCAGTAGACACCAGTTAACCAACAAAGCTCCCTAAGGACTGGCGGGGCCTACTCGTCAGCTTGACATGTGTCATGCTGCCATTTGCACTTTCACCAAGGAGGGTTTCCTCCCTAAGGGGGCCCATAGAGGATTCTCTGGTGAAAAAACATGGTAGTAAGGTGAAAAAAAAGCCTCCTAACACTCATGTGTAAACACTTTCTCACGCATACATGCTTCCTACAGGGGAAAGTGTGCACAAAATTATGATTAAATTAGCTTAGCTGACTGTAGCACAATTTGACACCTCCTGTCGAGACGTGCAACGCTTTGGTCTTTATTGTTGGGGTGCTTTAAGAGGAAAGCAGCAACCGCATGTAATGCATTTGCTTGCACATATATATTTCATAAAGCGTCAGAGCGGCACATCACAAAAGTAAGAGGAGGCGAGCTGCAATAACCTTGGCACATTATGTTAGCCTCAAGACTAATGCACTGCAAAACAACGACTCGTCTTTTTTTATGAAGTGAGTTGTTTACATCCTGCTGTTCAGAAGTTATCATCAGAGTTCTCCAGATTAGGCGGGACAACCCACTGACACACCGATGATCATTCACTGCCATGACCCATCAATCACATCTGAAGTGGCAGGAGATACAAGACGCTTGATTAATACTTTGTGTCATTGTGCTGTGGACAAAATTCGATTAAGGTCATGACTGAGAGCCTTTGGGAAGTTGGTCAATATGTTGCTTGCCAAACTATAATTAGCCCATTGGGCATCTTGTGCCAGAGCAAGGTAACTTTGAGAGTCAACTGTCAACTTTAATTCCCATTACAGTTTGAAAAAGGAAAAACAAACAATCACTTGTACAAAGACATCATAATGCTTTGTATTTATTGATATGGACCAAGAAACCCCTTTAAAACAATATTGCATTTTGCTAATATAGCCATTGTTGGTGTAATGCAGGGATAGGCAACTCCAGGCCTCGAGGGCCGCAGTGTCTGCATGATTTTCAGATATTCAAGCCTTAATTATGACTGATTACCTGGTTTAGATGTGTCCAGCCAATTAGAACATGCTACAACAGGGTATGTTGGAAGGCATGCAATAGTCCCTGGCCTAAAGGATTACTGTAAGAATCCAAGGACATAACTGGTTTTCTATGAATAGCTGTTATAGCATTGGCTAATTTTTTTTTTTGCCAAATGTATGCTAAAAGTCTTCCAATAACCTATTTAAAACTTTCCTTTTACCTCTTTAACACTGGAGCCTTTGTCACACCTGTCCATGCGAGTGAAAAATGGGAGAATAAAAAAATGTGAAAAATGGGCACCTAGGACAAAATTTTAAGATCGTAAGCCCTCCGGGGAGGCCATACGGCAAAAAATGATCTTACATATTTTATTTTGTGCAAGTTCCATGGCTATCTTCTCAGCACTTATATATCACCTTCACACTAATCAGCAAGGAGCCAATGCATGTACCGTATTGACAACTGAAGTGCCGTTCACAAACATTCACCGAGAACAGGTCTGACTTACTGTCAGCTATGCAAACCAAGCTTCTTCTCCAGTCATACAGAGACCATTAAAGCTCCACGGACCCCGTACTTGCAGAGCACCCTCCACAGGACACCACGGGGAATGCAGTCAAAACATCTTCTCCAAATCCACAAAACACACATGGACTGGAGCCACGAACGCTCCAGCACCCTGAAGAGGATGTAGATCCGGTCCACTGTTTCAAGACTAGGACAGAAACTGCACTGTTGTTCTTGGATCAGAGGCTCAACTATCAGACAAACTCTCCTCCGACGAGTACTATATATTATTCTTAAAAATACTTCAAAATGCACTTATTGCACGGTTGACAATGGTGAATTACTTTTTTGTGAAGTCCTTGAAATGGTCCCATGAGCCAATAGGGAACTGGAAGACACACCTGTGCTCCACTTATGCAGATGCACCTGTCTACGACCCTCTACAGGCCTGGACAAGCCAAAAAAATACACAATAAAAGTCAAGTTTAATATAAATGCCGTTTTCTCCGCAATAGAATTGTGCTTTACATGGATTGCGCAAACACCCCACTATTGTACAGTAGTAAAGTGTTGCATAGCAGCACAAGGCTTCTTTTGAATATCCTGGAATTACATTGATTCAGTCTTCAAAGATTGAAGAAGAACGGTTGAAAGACCATCAACACTGGCGCTAAAGCTCCTGTATAAAAGGGTTAAACAAGTAGCATCCATGTTACAGACAAGCTTTGATGCTGTTTACCCTAATCTTCCTCAGCATCCAGAGAGCTTCAGATACAAGGAGGTGAGAATTTTGTGGGAAAATTTTGAACCATCCTTGAAATGATGGAAATACCATTGTGAGGCTAATCTGACGGTTCTAAGACTTGAGGTACAATGTGAGCTTTAGCAAGAGTCCTTGCCAATTGAGAGGCAACACTGCTGAAGTCTGTAATGGGTAGGGAGGAACAAGAGGAACAGAGATTATATTTATGAGATGAGACATGCAGATGAATGTGTGTGCATGTGTACACACACAATAAAGAACCATTTTTCCAGAAAGTACAGCAATGGCATGTAATTATTTCCTCAATGGCCAACCATGTGTTTATCAGAATGTTAATGTATGCATAATAACAGGCTCCACAATGCCTGTAAGAATGTCAAGGCTGTCGCCCTGTCAATCAAGCCTCAAAATAGAACGGCAAATAAGTATGCAGTGCTGTCATGCTAAATGACAGACAGAGCCCCCTCATAGCCTTTGAGCTGACAAATATACAAATATAAGGCAAGTGCACTGGGTGGAATTATTCTATCAGGGAGCACAGTGAAACTGGTGGTCATTTGGCCACAGGCGAGTCTGAATGTGTGCGGCTTTGAGTCGAGAACAGCAAACCAGAATAACAGACACAGATAGAGGGGAGGGAGCGGGAATGTTGGGATATCTTTGTGTGTGTGTGTAACGGAGAAGAAAGAGAGGGAGCAGTTTGAAGAGGACAAAAACATAAAAAGTGAAATATTGCCAGAGATTTTCCCGCTGTAGTGTAGAGGACAGCCATGAAAACACATAACACAAGCTGCTCAAGAGTAGCTGCTATTATCTGTCAGTCTTCTGAGAACCCCCTCCCCCCCACACCTACACTTGACCTTTGTCAAAGAAACAATAAGGAAATAAATAAAGAAATAAACTGTAAAAACATGTTTGTTTTTTTTCCTTATGTTGAATCCGACTAACTTGGCTGGTCAAGAAGGTTAGAATGAGGGACAATATTTATACATTTTTTGTGTTTCTTGTACCGTACTGTTAAACCCTCTGGGTCACTTATGGGGTCCAAATGACCCCACACTAATACTGACATGTGATTCCTCCCATGACAAAAGTGGACAGGATTTCATGTCTGCCACAGACACCAGTGAAGATAGAAAATCATTGAAAAAGAAAGTTCAGCACGGTGTCTTGTGGGGTCCAGAAGAGCCCACTTTTAATGTAAAAGGTTAAAGAAGATTAAACTTAAATTTTTTCTTTACATAGGAATTTATTCAAATAGTTCTGAATCGGAAGCAGACAAAAACATGCTACTTGTAAAAGAGTAGATATGACGTGGGTCAAACAACGGCAAGCCATGGAGCTCCATACTCTGCTCCATTTGACAACATCCATAAATGTGGCCCTCATCAAAGCTGACATTAGACTTAAAAAGTGATGAGGGGCCTGTAAGCTAATGGGGCAGTCTAAACCACACGTGTCAAAGTCAAGGCCCGGGGGCCGAATCCGGCCCTCTGGGTAATTCTATCCGGCCCTCCAGATCATTTTATTTTATTGTTATTAATGACACGATCTTATCTTGCGCTCATTTCTAACTTGTTTAATTTTTCCAAAATATATTTTTACAGTTAGTAAGATATTGAAAGTTATTTAAGGTTTAAGTCGATTTGTTCTGGAATAATATTCCTGCCTGTTTTGTTTCATAGTAATGTTAACAAGTTACGTTTTTAAACTTATAAAAATGTAGTTTTAGAGTGTTCAATAAATGTTTACCCTGTTCGACCCTCAACCTAAGATGTATTTTGGATTTTGGCCACCTGTGCGATTGAGTTTGACACTGTTGGTGTAAACCAATGGATGATGGGCAATGAGGACTTACAGTTCCGCCCACAACTCAAAGGTAAATTCCTAATGGGCTACTGCTGCTCTGCAGAAACTGTTTAAAAAAAGATTGCATATTTTCAAATTTCTGATTAAAAAAACAGCATAATCATAATTAAAGACAACTGGTAATGCTTTTACAATAGTTCACAAGATGATCGGAGTGCTTCTCACTAGTGCAGGACGGGGACAGATGTCGGAAAGAAATAGCGGCAAAGCTTCCTGGTCTGATTTCTGTGAGCATCTGTAACCCCCAGAGACTTAACTCAAGATTTTAGCTCCTGTCTGGACCACATGTTGTGTAGGATTACCTCTGAGGTGTCTGCTGATTTAATTCCCAGAGACATATGAAGTGAGGGAGACGGGCTCTGATTGTCACATACAAGTACACAAAGTCATTCTTGTATGACTGCTTTTTTCTTTTTTCTTTTTAGATTTTCGATTTTACAGCTGTTAGTTTTAATAAGAGAATCATCTAGCCAACAAACAAATATAACTTCAACAATTAGAAATGGTTAATAACTCATGAAAAAAATCACTGAACTTGGTCCAAAAAAATTTCCCTGACGAGAACCTTGCTGTCATTTCTGCCTCCGATGTGCCGTCTGCCACACACAGCCATGCATCACAACATAAGCAGTTTATTCTCTTCTCATCACATATGCCTGGAGCAAATCTTTAATAAAATTGTGATGGAAAAGGAAATGTTCATGACTGGAAGCACAGTTAAATTGTGCAGGAGATGTATGGCAGCCTGCTCAGCTGATTCCTCTGTTTTTCATCTATTAGAGTAATAAGAACTGTGGCCAGCACTGGCAAACTCTCAGGTTCTTATTGGCAAGGACACCGGGGGCAAAGTCTCACAAGTGTAAATCTTTAAACAGTGAGGTCACCTGCACAGATTTAAGAGAATTAATGCCAGGGCCCTGAGGACAGGATGGCGTGTCAGTCCGTATGACTGAATGCCGCAGAATCGAGTTAACCAAGCACGGTCGTCTTACAATAATCAATTCTTAATTTCATGCTGAGTGCCTCAGATTAATCTGTGCAGCAGAAAAGTAGGGTGAGCTTTGATTTTTGAGCAGTGTTGCTACATTAAGTTTTTTTTTCTTCTGTTCCAAGGAAACAGTGAGGATGGAATTAGAAAATGATGGGTGGGATTTCTCTGGCCATTCAGGGACGTGCAGAACACCAAGCATATGGTTACAAAATGGATGATATTGAAATCCATCTCAATCGTGGCAAGGAGATCCCAGATTGATGCTATTTGCTGCCGAGGGTATTAAAACTGAGCCAGTTTACATGGATGGAGCATTTGTGCTTGCTATGATTTCTTTGAGTTTTTTGAGTTTTTCAAAATGACCACGTAGAACAGGAGAATCCAATGTCCTCTACCAGTTCATTACAGAGGCCGTGAAGTGCAAATCACATCAAATTAATCAATAAAAAACATAATAAAGATCACAATGACATAAAAAACAACAAAAACAAAATATAAACTAGAAAATTTGCATGACCTGCAATAACAATAGTGAATGTTTCTGCTGAAAGAAATTGTTAAAACAATTTCAGTTTTACCCAGAACTTATCCCAAAAATCCTCAGTAGATGCCAAATTAGCCAAAAAAGCTAGCATGTTACTTAAAAATTAGCTCAACCCAGAATTAGCCCAAAACACCAAAAAATGCTAAAACGTTGCTAAAATAGTAGTTTAACTTCAAATTAGACCCTCCCCCTCAAAAAAAAAAAACTCTCAGTGGATACCATGTTAACCAAAATAGCTAGCATGTAGCTAAAAGATTAGCTCAACCCAAAATTAGCCCAAAACACCAAAAAGGCTAAAACAAAAACCGTGAAATGTATGAATATCAAAAATAAAAGCATGAATGTCCTGAACGTGCTGAACATAGAGTTTGATTTAGTTTTTACGAGTCAAAATGTACACAGAAAATGGAAAGAAGCAGGAGAATCAGTAAAAAATCGATGAAAAATGTTAAACGGTGCATACTAGCATTTTACTACCTTCTTAGAAGTGCTTTACAGTCACAGTCCTATCACTCATGCACACACTTTCACATACATATGGCAATTAAAAAATGAAATAAAATAGGAAACTGTATTATGGGGTTTCACTGGTTGGAGAATGAAGTTTGAGTTTTGAAAAAGAGGCAAAGCAGAAGGGAGTTTAGCCTAAACTGTGGTTGAGAGTTGATTGAGGAATTATCAAACTTTGCTGTGACTGACCAAAAGCTTAAAGAAATATCTTCTGTCTGAAGATTTCGCCATGCCAAAAACTGTCAGGTTAAAAAAGGCATCATATATTTATTGACGTCCCATAAGACCTATCTTTTCCGGTATCTTATTTTGTTCAGTTTTTTAACTGTTTAACTTTCCATCCATCCATTCATTTTCTAAGCCTAACCTGGCTAGTGTTGGACGAAGGCTGGGTACACCCTTGACAGGTCACCATGTCTTTTATTCTCCAATTTTTTAAAATTACTTTTTGATTGCTAGTTTTTTGTTTTAAATATATTGTTGTTTCTCCGTTATTTCTTTTGCTTTTTAAATTAGTTGATTTTAATATGTTTTACGTTGATGGATGTGATTTTCATAGATCATTGGAGTTATCCAAGAAACCAGATTTAGACGTATGCATTTCTTCACTAAACTTTGTGGCAGGATGGTTCAGTGGGCTGGATGGAGAGCTGCCATACAGGAAACCTGGGTTCAATCCCCATTGTATGAACAAAACTTTATCCATTATGTCTCCATAGCCATGACCCTCAACACGCTGAGTTCACAGTGTGGAAGTATCACGGAATCCAGTTCACCCCAAACTCAAATTTTCGACAGGCGTTTCTGCTGGTTATTTACAGCTTCTACAATTAATTTGACATCGTCCATCTTGACTTGTCGCCAACTGCTCTCTGCCTCTTCTCGTTGATTGTGTTTTCAGACATTCAAAACCACACCCCCTGCCTTGTAATGGGCCAACAACATTGATCCGTGTGTCTCGGTGTCTTTGTGCATTGTGCAGTGTTTATTTTAATCTCTACAGTCTGTTTAGACACAAAAATATGATCACATTTGTCAATAGCTGTATTTTATTGTGAAAAATTGGTTATATTTTAAAAATTGAGCGGATTATCTCGTGTGTGTTGATTTCACTTCCGACCACGATTGACGCGGATCCCTCACGCAAAAAATGGATCAGACGCCTGCACTGTGCGAGCCGTCCACGGAGGACCGCTAGCTTTGCTTCTAGTGTGAGAGCGCCGTGTAACTGGGTTCCCTTGAGCCTTGCAAATACAGGGTTGAGATAACCTGAGACGTGAATAACTACATTTCATCCAAAACGTTGATTTGTTTGGGGGTTTACATCTGAGTAAATGAAACTTGAATACGAGATTCACGAAATCAAGACAACAGATTTATAGGTGAATTCAAGTCAACCCTCATTTCTTCAGTTAAAGGGCAGCAGCGTGATGTCTGTAGCAAACATATTAGTTCCACATTAGAAAAGCTACGGCTATCTGCTGACAAACACGAGGTTTGAACATAACAGGAAGTTTGAAACTTTCATCAAAACAGAGGTGTACTTTCTCTGGAATAAATACCATAACAGATAAAAACATAAAGATTTTCTAAACATCATATTTCCAAATCTGTTTTTCATAGATCTTATTTGCGGGCATGTAAGCAATATCACCGATGCAAAAAACTCCTTTTACATTTAACAGGTCCTGCTAAGGCAGACTCTGAGAGCCCAAAAATCATTTTCTGCTCTGATGTTCAGCTGAGGCTCCCCTCGTGCATTTAAATGACCTTCTCCAAGATTTATGACTTTTTTGTGTGTAATTAGCAACATTTTTGCATTATTAACCTGCCTCAGCAAAACCTTATTGAATCAAAACGAGCAAATGTGCCCTTAATGACGACACTGTGGGGGGAAAGATACAGTTATGTTACAGAGCTTCCACACAGCTCCTCCAGCATGACCTTCACAGAGCGACCATCAAACTGTCACACGCACACTTCTGCTCAGAACCCACTTTCTAATCACAGGGGCCGATCTGCTGAAAACAATCACCCAGTTAATTAAGAACAGTTTAGCAGATGAGTGTATCAAACACACATCAGCACAAACGCAGCCACACTCACGCAGAGGAGGAGAGCTTACAGGGACGTCTCAGTTATTTACTAAGTCATTTGTCTTATCACTTAGCTGTGTAAACAGCCAGTGGGGAGTTCACGCAATCTCCGGTGCTGCTCACTCAACTCTGAGATCAGTGCCCAAACAAAATACCAACAAAATAATTAAAAAAAGAAAATATTAATAAACCAAGTTTGTCATCCGTGCTTCAATACAAACTCCACATATCCTTTTTATACCACGTCACGTTTGTGCATACTCAACGTTACCTCTCAGTCAATATCCTGATACTGAGCTGCATGTTTCAAAGACTGATTTAGTCGCTGACCTTGTGTAATTGAACCGTAACTAATTGTAATTAGGAAGCAGAGGGGTGTAACCACCCACTTCACACAGAGCACTGTGCCTGCCATCAGAGAGGCTTGCACGACTGCTGTCAGATGTGAGGCCCCGTTCTGGAAATGGAAGCAAAATCTGCTTCATTTTGCTCTAAACGGAAACAGAGATGGCCAAATCTTATATAAAAAGAACTCAAATGAAATGTTATATTAAACCAAGCTTCTGTGCCTCCTTGAAGGGGCCATACCAGGATTTTCTTAAACTATATAAACTATATCCTTATATATATGATCATATATTACAATTGGAACTCTAAAAAACAAATTATTTAAGAAATATTAGCGATTTTTGTGAGTTTTTCTTCCCACCCGAACGTAAAACAACTCGATTCCTGAGGCTCCACCCACTGCTGCGTGTGGGTGCCGCCCATTTCATGACATCATCTTAGAGCCGATGTGGTTCCAAGGTATTTTTTTTTGTTTTGTAACACTCACATTTTGTCCCAAAAAGCCTAAAAAGAAGGTGGATGAGTATGACAAACTTTATTCCAGGGCTTTTGTGAGTTAACTGTCATGTTTGATTTTTTTTTTAACCACATATCGCTTGTAAAACGAGAGGAGGCACAGATTTTGTCAAGCCGCTGCTGATCCAGCCTGCCAGAATCTTTACCCCCCAATAATTTGCAGTAGAAAAAACAAATATTTCATAATTATTACATCCTTCCATCACAAAGTCACTTTCATAAAGTGTTTTTTGTTCTAATTCAGTTTAACTGAAGAAGCTGTTGTAGTTTTACACTGAATATATAGGGGGAAATGCAAATATGACAATAAACTCCCAAAATAAAACATTTTGTGATCCTCCGTTCTTCTTTATACGTTTTTTGGACCAAAATATGAATGTTGGAAAATAAGTCAGCAATGCATGAGAGCGGGGATACACATTCTGCCAGGGAGGGGTGTCTTAAAGGAGTCCCGCCTCTAAAGTAGCACACACCTGTTTTAACTAGAATTTATTGAATACAGGACACAACTGGAAGATATGCGGTATTCTGCATTTAAAATGTTTTTGTTTGTTTTTTTGCTGATCACTTCTAGCTTTGTGGAAAAATCTGGTGTTGGTGTTAGACTGGGGGCGGAGCTGTCAGAGTAGATTCTTCCTGAAAGGGGCGGTCTCTCTGTGACGTCAGATCGTGAGGACCCACTCGTTTTCTTGGGTATGGGAGGGGCAGCTGCAGGTTTTTAGAGGAATACTCAGAAATGTGTGAAGGCATCAAAATACCACGTTGGGGTTCTTTATAGTGAGGACTGAACAGTATAATACACTTCAAACCTCAAAATGTAGAATTTCATGGTATGGCCCCTTTAAATCTCGTATTATTTCTGTTCTATTTTAAGGTGGTCTGATGTGTTCACACCAGTATTATAGAGATAAATCTATCACCCTGGGAACTGCCATTATAGAGGTTTGATTGCCTTCAAGTGAAGAGATGAAGAAGAAAAAGCTGGGATGTAATGCAGATGATTTATTTCAATTGTCTGGAGTCAAAACTCATATTTCCTATAAATTTCACATTTCCTCTGAAGGGAACTGCTGGGAAAATAGGAGGAAACATTCAGCCAGCCATTACTAATTACTGCCTTGAAAGTGACAAAGTAGGTTGTTTCATTTTCTTATATTCTTTTTTCGCTGGCGACACCTTTTTTTTTTTTTTTTT
>NC_050524.1:31931840-31935840 GCF_002922805.2 Oryzias melastigma | reverse complement strand
CAGAGATAAGCATTCTATCTCATAACAGTATCTGTCAAGTGCCATTAGTTTTCCAGCTATTCCATTTCGCTGTGTGGATCCATACTCGGTGCCTGGTAATGATAAAGTCACTTAAATGGATGGCTCTTGGGCTGGTTGTAGATAATCTTCACTTCAGAACAGTCGTTGGTGTTCCGATACTTGAAATTCCCTCCCTGACTTTGTAACTCGCCTCTAATGCATGTAGGACTCTAGCAGTGAGGTGTGTAAATAAAACACAACCCCAACCACAGTTTGAATTTTTTTTCTCATTAAGAACTATTTCCAGGACATATTTTCTTCAATATTTTATTAAAACACACGTTATATGGTGTGCACACATTAGTATAGAATCAATCGATGGTTTTGTGTCCTTGGAGCATAAATTATGTACACACATCTCTCACTGGAAATTAGGAAATTGGAAGGAATTTTCACTCATCCGAATTTTTTTTTTCCGCCACAAACTCCTTATTGAAGCTTGCTTTGAATGCACTCAAAAGAGGCTTTAATCAGCTACAAAGAACATCAATCTGGAGAAATCCAGTGCTAATCAAAGTATTTTAAAATCATTCAGAGCTCTTTTCATGAGCACATTCATTTGAGTTTGTTTCCTTTCCTATTGAAAATGAACAATTGTTAGAATGTTTTTTATTAAAACCCAGTCATGGACAAAAGATATAATTTTAACAGATTCTAGGTTAACCCTTCAAATAGTTTAGATGATGATGAACGTGTAATAAAACAACAAAACCACTTCCAATGCAGATTTGACCAAAAAAAAAATTCAGTCACTATAATTAAGAAGTCTTGTTATCTAGAATGAAAAGAAAAACTTTCTGTTCTGCTCTTAAAAGTGAAGTAAAATGGGTTTATATCCGCCTCCAGATGTCTATGTGGTTCACAGTCTCAAATGGTTCCAGGAGTTCTTTACATTGGCGTATCAGAAGATATTAAACCTTTCATCTTTGCCTTTCTTTCCATATGTTTCAGGCAACATCTCCGAAGTGACTCCGAGTTAGGTGGGGAGGCGTATGTTCATCCATCTCCACCACCTCGTGCTAAATGGAGGCAGACTCAATCTTGCATAAAGATATGATCTCTGTAGCTGCAAACCCAGTTGAGCACACAACGTTAGTCATCCAAAGTGAACCCCACACTGAATTCCCCAGACGACATGACAGTTTTGCTCATATCCATAGCAACATACGCTTAGTACTTCCAACTCAAAGTGAATTTTTGATGCCACAACGGCGAAGTGTAGGTATAGCATTTTTGGTTTCACATACACTTCATAAATATCAGTGAAACCATCCCTGTTCATTTTAGAAAACAGAAAAAAAAAAAGTTTTTACAGGAACTTTTTTTATTTAAAGGAAAGTAAAGCAATCAAGGAAATGTATCCCATGAGGTAACATCCTGCGAAGATATAGGACTTTAAAACTGGCAACATGTGCTCCGAAAAGGGTGTTTGAAGGACTCTCCATTCACTGTTGCCAGCTGCAGCCGTTTGTGTAAATTTTCAGCAACAGATGCTTCAAAGGGTAATTCTAGGTGCGCCTCAGGGCAGTTTTTTTACGCAAAAAGGAGTCAATATGCTGAAGATATTTAATTTAGGTTGTTAAATTAAATCTGTGTAACTTTAAGTAAACAGGATTGCAGAATCAAAGACATGTGGTAAATGTTTACACATATACATGGATAAATACAGCAATTAGGCTTCATTTCAGACACAATGTTAATAGTTTAATCAGCAATGCCCTTAAGTACCCTTTATAAGGTGATATTTTCACTCTAAATAAGACGTTTTTCTTAAATATATACATATAAGATGTGAGTGATCCCATCATCCTTACACTGAGAGAAGGATTTCTAGTGTGGGTACCCAAAGTGTGGCCCGTGGGCCAAATTTTGGCTGACAAAGGTTATCTTTTGCCCTGCCAAGTCGTGGCCACGGAAGCCGTAGAGTGTTAAAAGTCCTTACCCGTTTCCCACTGATTCTCTACGGCACATGTGTCAAAGTCAAGGCCCGGGGGCCAGATCCGGCCCCCTGAGTGATTATATCCGACCCGCCCGATCATTTAGATTTTTTATTATTGATGGCCTGATGTTATCTTGCACTGGTAACATATTGCAACACATTCTCATTTCCAAGTTGTCACAAATTGACACATGGTTAAGGACCCTTCTGCGTCAAAATTTTGCCCTCAACTTGTTGCTTTTTGAAGTGCTGGCTGTTCCAATTAAATCAGGGGTCCCAAATCGGTACAGGACATGATCAGTAGCAGTTCTGGAGGCAGTACTGGTTCTGGACTCAGTTCCGGACATGGTACCAGACACGGACCAGGCCAGGGTTGAGGTACCGGGTTAGGGAACGGATACCGGCCATGTATCAAGGTTCCATCCGCGTTAAAAAGTTACTTTTTTGAAGAAAATTTTGTTTCAATGTGTTCAATAGATGTTGATCCTGTGTATTTTGGATTTTGACCCCCTGTGTGATTGTTTTTGACACCTGTGCTTTATGGTGTTCCAAAACTCTACGGGTGTAATATACTTTCGTCCTCCGAGGGCACTGTTAGCACTTTCTTTGCCTGTAGCTACGGGTAAAACAACCCACAAGTGAGTCAGCCCTGCATGTTTTTTTTTGTTTTCGTTTTTTTGTTTGTGTGTTAGAAATTCCCAAGAGCCTTTACGGACACTTCTGATGCTTTTAACAGAATTTTTCTGCTAGCCAAGATGTAACAACAACAGCAGTGGCAAATGGATGAAGTCAAAAGAGCAGCTCCACGTCTCTCATTAGGATCTCAGTTTGCTGTTTTCATTAGAAGAACGTTTGTTTTAGCTTCCTCTTGTTTTTTAGATAATTAATTAATACAGAATCTAAATAAATAAATTAAACCATATTCTATATTTTCTCCTTGTATTTCATGACATGCAAACAAATATTGTATTTGGCCCACAGACCAGGATCCTTTAGATCTCGGCCCTGTGAGTGAAAAAGTTAGGGCACCCCTGGTTTATAGTCAACCTAGAGCTACATAGTGAGACTAATGAATTAATCTCAAATTAATTTCAAAGTATAAGAAGCAAAGTGCAATCAAATACATGCAAAATATGACATTGGGCGGTTTATTTTATTGTCTTACAGCAATAAGGTACTGGTTCAAATCTTGGTGAGTTTGAATGCAGGATCTATGCATGTGTGGGTTTTCTCCAGGCGCCCCCGCTTTAAAACCATGTTTCATGGGTTAATTGAAGAATCTAAATTGCCCCTTGGGAGTGAGCATGTGTGGTTGTCTGTCAATGTATACAGCCCTGTGATGTACAGGCAACCTGTCTGGGATGTATAGTGCTTTTGCTGAAGGACAGCTGACCCTAGTGACCACTGTGACCCTGAAACTGGATGGAAATACCACCAGCAAAGACATTTTTACAGACACATATCTGTATATACATATTTGTATAGATTGGGGTACTCAAACTCCGTTTATCTTGGGGCCACTGAAGGCAGAGTTTGGGGGTTCCATTTGTGCCAAAAATGTGTTTTTGCATCCACTGTCTATGTTTATTTCACAAAATATCGACTTGGGGGCCAGAAATGGCCCACGGGCCACCAGTTTGAGACCCCTAATATAGATATAGATTTAAGTAATTCACATTACCCTTTATTAGTAATCATAGACGGCACAGTATCTCCATGTCCAGTTTCACTCTAGGACATAATAAGGTATTGCTGCTTGTTCTGTTGTCTTTTCCTAAACAATGAACCCATGAAAGACATTCTAGTGTCATGTACTATTATTAGATTTGAGTAAAAATCAATGTTTTAGTTGCTATGAGAAAATTTTCTGGAACTAAAAACAAAACACACTTGTTTTAGCTTTTTGTAATTCACAATGCAGTACCTCTTTCACTCTACACAGCAGAAATAGAGCCTAAAGTGAAAAGGACATATTGACTCGTTTACTCCCCTCAACTCGAC
>NC_050524.1:31928669-31931759 GCF_002922805.2 Oryzias melastigma | reverse complement strand
CAAATTTGTGAACAGGAGGTTTAACCACATAAAATCAGCTCATTCTGCTTTGATTCCATTGGGGGAATGAAACAGTAATATGTCAACTGGGATATAAAAAAGGGCCAAATTTGGTTTCTGAAGGGATGAAAGATCCACGGGACATGGCACCTCCCTGTCCAGTAATGTTGGGCTTGCTAGGTAGATTAAGAGAGGTCCTAAGCTGAGTGCTGCAGATTGTCAGGATTTAGGGATTTATTGGGGAGGGATTGACGGTAGCGCGTGCAGATCATAGTGGAGATTGGGAGCAGATGGCTGTGATTTGGGCATGATTATCCAACCCGTATTGTCACTGATCTCCATCATCCTGTTTCAATTTCTCAGAAAATGCAGCTCATCTAAAATAGAGAATCCAACAGCTACAATCTCAGCCAATGGATTCTGTTAATGGCGAGGATTAAAGATACATCTTCCCCCTTTTGCTTCGGTATCTGTGTCACTGATCTGGAAAGATCAAGTTCATTGTCAGTTCACAGTTTATACCAACATCAGGAAACATCTGACCTGCCAGTCGACTTTCCAGAAACTTCTAGACTTATCCCGCTACAGAGGCCGAATCAGTACAGATCACAAAATTAGGACAAAGATGTTTCAGAGAAGGCCTGCCAATGGACTGGGGCCAAAACAATGAAATTCATTTAAAGCAAAAGTGAGAAAGGAGTGGTAAAAGCAACTAAAATGAATCTCATGCATGAGTGTGTGTCATCAGGGCTGTTTTTTTTTTTTTTTTTGGCTCGGTGGAGTTCATTCAGAGCCAGTTTCTGTCAGCTGTGGTGGCATGTCCACAATTATGTCGCACTAAGGTCAACCAATCTTCCTAACGTGGCATATTTAAAACAAGGTTAATCCCGCTGCTGTGTGTGCTTATGGAGGATGCACAAATCTATGTGCTCTGTTAAAAGCGCTTGGAAGGTTAGCTCAGAGGTTTTAGAAATGCTTACCCACATCAAAGACACACACACAAATACACACACTGTTTAAGGCACGTGTGCTTGCAAGTGAATATTTCAGCCTTTAGGGATATGAGCACAATGGGTTGATAATACATTTTTCAGATAAATTCATTACGGATTCCATCTTCAAACTAAACTGTTTTTGCAACTGACTTTTGTAAGGAAGAAAAAAAGCTATTATTTTCTCTTTCTCTTCTCTTTTTCATTTCAGCTTCTATTTGAAAACTATAGTTTTATACATTTTTGTTTTATTAAGTTGTTTCACACCTTATGTAAAGCTACTAGGGCAGGGTATCAGTAAAAATGTCCAGAAACTATTCGATTCTATCCACAAGAGCCTGGATCGATTTGATTCCAATTTTTTTCGATTGTTTTGATTCACTCAATTCAATTTTGAATTTAGATTTAAACACATTTTGTTTAGAAATAGATTAATAATCTACTATATGTTTTGAATATAATTATATTAATCTGATATAGTTCTCATAATTTAAAATGTATTAGTAAAATAATGAGATTGTCAATAGCATACAGTGTTACTTGTTTCTTAAAAAAAAGTTCTAACAAAAATGTTCAGATCATTAACATTGTAAATATTGTTCCGCTTCTCCTGGAGGGTGTTTCATTTTGGCCACTAGGTGGTGATCACCCTATACCATTACACCAGAAGAGGAAGAAAATATGTGAAAAAAAAAACAGCTTTAGACCATAAATGGCTACTTTAAAAATATTTCCTTAAAATATTTTAGAAAAGTCATGCCTGTGAGTTTATAAAGATGTTCATTTAGTCAGTAATGTATGTTTACGTCGACCGAGCGTTAGCATTAGCCGTCCTATGGGAAATTACATTAAACGTTAGCATCAAGCTAGCGAACTTTAGCTTTATGTGCTAAATCGATTTATATTTTTTTATGAAGTGATTATTGATCTGGTAAGCTGATCAGGTCAACTTTAATAAATGTAAACAACTGAAAACACTATAAAAAAAAAAAAAAAACAGATGTTTCAGTTTACAGCAGTTTTACTTTTGAACTTCCAAGGATTTTTTATCAGAAACAAAACATGGATTTTTTTTTAAATAGTTTTCAATAAATGGAAAAACTAAATGCTAAGTATTCATGTTACCTCACGTTGCCTCCAATTCGTCTTGCACGAGGTTGCATGGCAGCATTACACTTCATCTCAGTTTAGATCTCTGCCCATTATAACTGACAAAACCCTCCATGAAAAAGGCTGTGGGCATAATTTACACCAGCGAGGGGTGTGAGTGAGAATCCCACCACCACAAGCCATTAGCAAAACCCCCACATCTCATGTGAAATCCCTGCTTTTTGCTGTGTGATGGGAGCTGTCATGGATGCTTGCTGGTGTTGAGGTTGATATATGAGACCCAGGGCAGGTGTTGAACATAGGAGCTCTAAATTTGGAGGTGGTGGCACCTCTGTAATGACAGTGAGGAGGCACAGTAGGGCACTATACCAGAAAGCGATTACAACCTCTTGACCCCATCTGTTTTACATTCACTGCATTAGTGCCACACAGACACAGACCAACACATAAAAACATGTCAGCTTTCAGGAGGATTTTTTACTTAAAAGTTTGTATTTTTTTCTGCTTCCTCTCAGTCATTTGGCTAGAAAGAAAATGAGAAAAGTTGGCATGGTTGCACGACTTCAATGTCACTTTGTCAGGAAAATGTTTAGCTTCTTGTCAGAGCAGATTATTTCTAAAGCCTCAGCCGAGCATTTTAGTGTCAGCACATTAAACAACATGATCCATTTCCCGCAAATATTCAACTTTCAGAGAGTCGTCTAAGGTCTTTGAGGCTTGAATCTCTTTTGTTTCCAGACTTTAACATAAGGGCTGCATAGGGTGAGCTTAGCTGTCTTGAAATAGAACAAGAGCTTCAAAAGACTTTTTTGAAACACAAAGAATTGAGTTTATTTTTTTTACATGTGAAGCAAAACTTAATGTAATGCATTGAACAGGCTGGCTGTTAGAAAGTAAACACACTAGAATATAAGTATTACACACGCTAATGAGAGCTTCAGTGCAGAGACTATCATCCTTAGACTGAAGGCTACTTTACCCCTGTGTA
>NC_050524.1:31920911-31928651 GCF_002922805.2 Oryzias melastigma | reverse complement strand
GGGGGGGGGGGGTTCTTTATTTTCCTGTACATTAGAGCTTCACATTGTTTATATTTTCAACCTCAGGAAGCCATCCCCACTCTTTGCTATAGGGATAGAAGCATTATGCTAATGAGAGCTTGCCCTGTGAAGAATACATTTGCAGTTGGAAAACATTTTGGCTTCCGCCTTGGGAGCTAATTGAGTACTCTGACAATGCAGTGCTTGGCTGGTTCACGTACACACAGGGGTGGAAAATTCAATTTCACAGCAGGTTCAGAGCACTCTGCGAGAAGAAGCGAAAGAAAAAGTGTTGCCTGGATTAAAGAGTCTGAGCTGGCTCTGTAGCTCAGTGTCTGGCTCAGTGGGTATATTCTTTTCATTACACTGTCGTGTTTTATTGTTTTATTGACCAGCTGACAGTGAGACTCATCACAGAAATACAGTAGAGCACCCAAAACGGGGGGTTGGTTAATCATAGAAATGGGCCATATGTATCCAGTCAGGCCAAAAATGTAAATATTTCATCTGTGAGCCTGGGTGTCATGGTTCATTCAAAATCACACACATCAAGAAAGCAACGGCAGTGGTTGTTTTCTGGGGGTTGTTTGTTTCGCTGCGTGCTTTCCCCGAGGCTTCCTTTAAAAATTTATCAAAGGTTTATTGTTGCCAAAAAACAATATTGAAAGGAATTCCTTTGTATACTTAATCCACAGGGCTTCCATGTTCAAAAGGGAAAGAATGCCTGATTTTGAAGAGGTAGTCCACCATCATGAACTATAGTTCTGTGTGATGATGAGTATCAAACCTCAACAGTCAGTTTACATTTGTATGTGTATTTCAACCTTTTAACATTGGCGATGTTGTCAAAGACATCTAAATAAAACACTTGCTAATGCTATCAACGTGAAGGTGTAATGCCATAGCGCGATTGCCACCTAGTGGTCAGACACAAAAGCCCTCCAAGAGAAGCAGAACAATGTTTATAATGTAAATGATCTGAACATTTTTGTTAGAACTTCTCCTGTTGAAAAACCATGTAACACTGTATGCTATTGACAATCTAATTATTTCACTAATACATTTTACAGTATGTGAACTGGATCAAAAGAATATCAATATATTCAAAACATATAGTAAATTATTACTGTATTTCTAAACAAATGTGTAAACTGTGTAAACTCAAAGTTTAATCAAATTGAGAGGATTGAAAAAATTGGAATAGAATTGAATCGATTCAGGCTCTTGTGAATCGAATTGAATAGTTTCTGGAAATTATTATTGATACCCAGCCCTATACGATAGTTGAAAGAATTTAAACGAAGGATTTAGTTTTCTTTTTTTACTCTTGAAAACATATCAGTTGTAAGGTAAATAGAAATATGTTTGTACCCACTTAGAGCTCACTGATCCATGACAGAAAAATGAAATAAAAAGGATTGCCAAAACGTATTGAGTGTCCTATAAATAAAACAATCTGAGACATTGTCACTGGTTATCAAGTGTCTGTGGCGCACACATGCTGTCTGCACTTATATGATGCAGTTCAAGGATGCATTACAAGTGGCAGAGGACCCCAGCTGGTGCCACTGGCCGAGACCTAGACCAGGCCACGGCATGGGGTCAGTCCCAGTCATATGGGATTGCTCTTTATGCCCGTCTTGCTGATACATCCCAGACCCAGAGTACAAGAAAGTGTCAGAAAACAGCCCAAAGAAAGCTGGAGTTAAAAAAAAAAACAGAAATATCAAGCGGTCTCTCAAACCAACTGCTGAACGCATCCACACTTTCACTTTGAAATATTCACATTGCACACAAGTCAAAGCTTTCGCTTAGGGGATAATTATTTCTACTTTGTCAGCAACTTAGTTCTGAAGTTCAGAAACTTGGTATTCATGCTCTTTATATGCTGAATTTTGGAAACGCATTTGCAAAGTTCAGTACACACACACACACGAAATAGAGGGAAGAAAAAAAATCAATAATGTAGTCAATATCAGTGAAGACAACTGCAGAGAAGAGGATGCTGGGAAGAAAAAAAAAGTGTATTTTGAAGGTAAGGTTACAACACTCCTGGGATGGCCCACAGATTTCTCATTGTCATCAACATAGATATGTCCTTGATCAAAGACAGAGAGTGTCCCGATTGTTTGCACTGGAGATTGAGGAAAAATGTATTTTCTGCGGTTCTCGTGAATACAAAGGAACAGGTTTCAATTCCCTGTGAAAGGAACACTTCTGAATCAAGTTCCTGTCTTACAAGTTGAAATCACTGCTGAGACTAAAGTGCTGTTTTGTGCACATTGATTTGGAATTTTGAAGATAGGTTACAGCCAAAATCTTTCACAACACGAATAGCCCTTTTTTTTTTTAAGTGCTTTGAACTTATTAGTTGTTTTGTTCTGTCACAGAAATTACTGGCAACCCAATTTGCATTATAATGCAGAGAAAGCATGTTTTTATTTGGCACAGCATGTTCTTTGCCAGTTAGCGGGGACAATTAGATTGCAGGCCTCACTCTCCATGCTGAAAAACTCTTGCTAAGTGACTGTTAATTCAGCAGATCTATTATCTCTTTGAATACCTAGCATTTGATGCTAGAGGTGCTCCATATAGTGCTTTGGTGAAGTATCGGGGCTGTAGGGCCTGTCGAGCAAACGGCGAGTGATGTTAATTTCAGCATGGGGGTGGCTTGCCGTGGGAGGACGAAGTTAAGATTACATTTTAGCGAGAGCACAGCATCCACCGCGTACCAGGTTTTTACCCAGGGCTTGTTTCTCTCATTTGCACTTTATGTCAAAATGTTTATGTACTGTTAATGTACTGCTATCAACTAAGTCTTTTGCTGTCAATTGACAGATTCTCAGAAACTAGGACATCTCCTGTTGTATTTCAGAAGATGACATCTGGTAGCCTGTCATTCGCTCCAGAGGGTTTGGAAGTCCTTGGCATTTTAGCCACATAAAAAAGGGCCTGCAAGTGGACTCATTTTTTTTTTTTTGTTATGAATAAAAAGTCAGAAATAAATACCAACATGGTGTTAAATGTTATCCTTCAGCTTGCCTGCCACATTTTTAATTGTGAATTTAACAACAGACTAAAGGCAAAAGAAAACCAATTATTATGTCCGTGTGTTCTTTTATCCCCCAAAGACAAACTACTCTGCCATCAGTCAACTGTTTGCTTCACTGTCATACTGGCATATGTTAGAGTTGTCCTGTCATGTTACATTTTGTGAACTTTAAGATGGCCCTGACCTGCTTTATGTCGCCGCGGGGCGAGGAAGCTGTGGGGTGGGATGATGGGATGTATACTCGCATGCAGTTTTCAAGCCTGAATTTCTGAGTCCAGGTACGAGGAGGAGTAGACGCGCTATTCCATTATGCTGCTTTTTATTTATTTTTATTTATTTATTTTTGTCATCCCTGCCTCCCTTTGCATGATTCGGGTTCAGTTTGCAAACCCTCACTCCAGCCGTGTGACTTAATCAGTCTGACAGACTCTGGGCGCCTGGGGAAAGTCTCTCCCTCCACAGTCCCCTTTCTCTTCAGGTTTACGCTCTCTGTGACAAACTCATTGTGGCACCTTTCAGTTGCAGTGTTCTCTGTTGGAAGGCCCTCCATGGTTTCTTCACACACATGTACATATGCACTGAGACTAGGAGCACAAACTCTCCCAGGTACATGGCATACACAGAGCATGCATACATGCACAGGCCGTGTGCAAGGTAACACACAACCCTGCAAATATGCAAAGAGCATGGCTATAAAAGAAGGAGGCACATTGTCCCCAGGCCTTTGGCATACTTATTATGTCTTACACACCAATCCCTAGGAATGGCATTAAAACATTCGTAAAAAAATAACACTTAGTCCTTTTAAAAGTCTGATCATCTTTTGACGTATTTGCAAAGTATTCCCTGTGCTCCTTTAATTAAGGTCGTTTTTTTGGCCAAAAATAAATAAATATTCAGAAACTAAATTTTGAGCTGATTTATATATACATATATATATATGTCCTCCATCATTAGAAAAATGTATCAAGAACATGTTTAAAACATGAAAAAAGAATGTCTTTAAATGGCATAAAAACAAACAAAAACTATACTTCTTAGTAATTTTCTAGCTCTTACTTCAGCAGATTTCAAGCATGAAGAAGTAGTAGTTCTTCCTATTGGTTCATTGTTATCGATGTAACTTCCTAATTAGTTTTCATTTGAGCCTGGCGGTGTCCGACCCCTCAAGATCTTTTCACAGCTCATTATGAAACCAATGGGATTCTACGACTATGATGCTGCCTAACCTCGGATCATGTCCAAGACTCCCTCCCTTACAAAGTGGGCTAAAGAAAACTTCAGCTTGTGGTTAAAGACTTCCCTGAAGGCCTGAAATGCTTCACTTTTTAATTCAGCTGCACAAAAGTACCCCCACGACCTTTTCAAACACTCCACTTAATCCAAGTAATAAAAGAGGATTCTTATGTTGTGCCACTTCTTGTCTTTTGAGACCTTGGCAGAAAGCAGTTTCCGTGAAGGCTGATCAGGCTGAGAAGAAAGTTTACAATACTATTTATTTATGTCTATATATATATATATATATATATATATATATATATATATTATGCTTATGTCAATGAAGCATTCACAAAGTGAACATGAACGTGTCAACAATTTAAATTCTGAGAAAAGCGATTGAGTGTTGGATTTAAAAGATCACTTACAAAAATAAAAGATGCAATCGCCACTAACTATAAAGAATTATTCAAGGAAGCCCACTATACTAAATACTTGACAAAAAATTATATTGTTTTGCAATATAATTGTTTTATGAGGTGTAGATAGTATTAATTATGGAACATTGGGTTGTTTGATAAGTTTTTTATAACAATAATGTTGGTTCAAAGGGGAACACAGCAGGACAGTTAGAGACTGACTCCACTCTTAGCCCATACTTGAAAAATGCAAAAAAAAGGGGGTGGGCTGAGTGGGGGAGATGTGGTTTGGATCTGTGATTGGTTGCGAGGTTAGCTTGAGGTAATGTAGTCACTCAGCGTCTTCAATGATTAGAGTGGTATCGATCAACATGATGCCAGTATCTCCACAGAACTTACTGTAGAGATTGAGAATTTTTTTTTCTCCACCTTCTCCAGAGGCAGGAGCTCATGGTCCAGACCGAAAGGGACCCGTGTGGTAAAATGACGCTAGCATCATAGCTAATGAAGGTAAACAAAGAATTCAGGGTGAAACGTTCATTGGAAATCCCATCACCAGGACAGAGTTTTCTTGATTCAATAATTACACTCAACCACTGTTGCCTAACTTCCAAGTTCACTGGAAAGTTGTGCAAGCCAGTAGATTTTTGACAGTCGGAGGCAATACACATATGAGCCATGCTAAAGCTAACACAATAATGACCAACCGTTACAAAGTCAAAGATGGGCGGGTGTTTCGCCAAACTTCTGAAATGACATGGGACTTAACAGTTGACCAATCACAAGATTCAACTGTAATACCTCGTTAGAACCTGTAGAGGGCTACACACAGTTTGTTTGTTTTTAAGATTTTCTGCAAGTGCCCATTTTGAAATTACCAGG
Organism: Oryzias melastigma; assembly: GCF_002922805.2. Lineage (NCBI taxonomy): Eukaryota > Metazoa > Chordata > Actinopteri > Beloniformes > Adrianichthyidae > Oryzias > Oryzias melastigma. The sequence goes on along the minus strand of NC_050524.1, from coordinate 31,923,080 downwards.
AAAAGCCTTATACTGCCTCTAGAGGAAATGTGTTAAACTACAGTTCAGAAAAGATAAATCAAAATCTATTCACAGTTTTTTTAAGAAAACATGATCATACTAATGGGATAGGGATCTAGAAATGTTAGTATCATTAGTATGATACAAAAGTTACATAGGGTTAATCGACTTATCTTACATTTATTTTAAAAAAATGAAATAATTGTATTTGTATTTACACATTATATAACTACCCAAAACAAAAACCTAAATCCAAGCCATTTGTAATCTTGCTGGTATTCTTCCTCCTTTGATTTATCTGAAACTTTTCATTTTTATCTCTGCAGTTCCTCCAACAAACTGGCATTTTCCCCCGAGCTGGCCCCTGTCTCCCTTTTGTTTCAAAGGTCTCTGGAAGGTACGCTTTCATAAGGATAATACCTGACAAATGTTCCCCCTCACATACCATGCCCACTCCTCCCATCTCCTGTTGTTTTCTTCCACATGTCTAAGCATTGTAATGATTTGGGCTTGCAGGCTTTCTCTGGCCTGGCTGAATGGAGGGAACAAGGGTCCTAAAGAGCACAACCATCTGCTTTTTTACTAGGAGGCAAAACAGCAGTGGAAGAAGAAGATGCTGATAAGTGATGTTCTGTTCAGGGACTCACCCATTATTCTCCATTCTGAACAGATGCAATAATGAGAAAAAAACAGTTCCCATCTTAAAAAAAGTGGCAATTTGTCCTCTTAATGTTTTTGCAAACCATCCTTTCAACCACTCTCTTTGCACTAATTTCTGTTTCCTTTTGATTTATTTATTTATTTTTGTCATTATTACTTTTTTGGGGGCTGATGACTATCACTTTATTTCCATTAAGCTTTGTTCTTTCCAATATGTTTCTGTAATTTTTTAGGGCTGTCAGCTTAAATGATGTGGCACGTCGACACGGCCCGGGCAAACCGTGTCTCCCCCTTTCCCCTTCTCCTTTAGAGGAAAGCTGGCCTAGTTTTGAACAGGGAGAGAAGCATTACAATTAAGGTGGCGACACTGAGCCCCTGGTGGCCAAGCTGAGGGACCAGATGTCCTGTCTGAGAGATGCTGGCCCTCACCTCCAGGGAGCGCCAGGTTGATATCTGGTTCATATCTCGGTGGGGGCACAATGCTGTTCTTGTTACACCATTAATTTAAGGATAACAGATTCTGCAGGTACGAACCCCTCTTTAATCTTTTTATCCCTTGTTGTTTTTTTTTGTTTTGTTTTGTTTTTATTCTGGCTTGTGCAGCTGTTTAGATCAAACTAATGTATCTAAGTAGTAAAAACAAAGGTATACCAACCCCTTTTATATTTTAGAACAAAGGCTAGAAAGAGTCATCAATACAAAATAAATGAAACAAATGAAAAAATAATACTCCAAAATGACCACAACGGCTTCAACAGAATTATGGTTTATTTTCTTACTAAAAATCAAATAATTGAAAGTCTTTAAGACCAAACAGCCTGTGGGATTTGCTTTCTGAACACTTCAGGGCTTTTTTCTTTGTTTTTCGTTTCCTGACAGAAGCCCGAAATGAAAACTGCGGAAAGATAAATGCCATTTCTCTCATAGGGGGGCCTTAAAGGAACCTCAATCACAAAGATACTTTAAAATCTTCACTTTTTCAATTCCAAGCCCAGGATACGACCATCCTCTCTCATTTTGCCCTGTTCTCATTTTGTACAAGGCAGCTTCTGGTTTTTGGAGATGAAAGACACTTGTTTGGCAGTCTTCAAAGAGTCACAGAACTCTAAAAGTCACTTGTATAGCAGAGCCGTTCGTTCTCCATTTTATATCCAGTATGGAGGTGATGATCAAAAGAGTCTGAGCTGAGGCAGACGCTGAAAGATGTCTGGTTTTACAGTAAACAACAGCAATACAATTCCCAGACCCATATTTTTAAAAGATCAACCTGTATACAAAATGTACCGTCTAAATATGTATATATATATGTCATATATATGTATACATAGATGTCACATATTTATATATATATGACATATATACGTATGATATATACAGTATATGTGCGTTGTCTATATATATGATATGTATATATATCATATATATTTACATATACAGCATCGTCATCGCCAATGCAAGTCGTGGTTTATTAGCTATGATCATGCTGATTCTACATTCCTTATCTTAAAT
>NC_050524.1:31910857-31920709 GCF_002922805.2 Oryzias melastigma | reverse complement strand
ATATACAGTATATGTGCGTCGTCTATATATATGATATATATATATATCATATATATTTACATATACAGCATCGTCATCGCCAATGCAAGTCGTGGTTTATTAGCTAGGATCATGCTGATTCTACATTCCTTATCTTAAATCTTATTTAAAGAGGGAAAAAGGCAATTACTAAGAGGCGGTGGACTGACAGCAGACTCCAAACCATTAAGTCTTCACTCAGTGTGAAGCACATCCATCTGGAGGAGACTCTTCAGGCGACTACAGATCCAAGACACGTTTATGAAATAGTTTCTTCATGTTTCGAATAAGGCTGTGTGAGACTTTCTACAACCGTTCTGGAAAAATTTCATTTTTAATGAAAGCCTTGTTAATAATTCACACCCATAACCTGGGGAAAGATTAGAGGCCGTGCACTGGAGGTGATGAGAGGATTTGTTAGGACCTCTGAACATCCCACCGCGTGTAGCTTCCACCCTCCTTAGATGCCCAGTTGCATTTTTAATGCCCTCCTGTGCAGTGTCACACACTTTGGAACAGAGGCAAAACTCTTCCGGTCCCATAAGAGTCAAACTTATGTGAAAAGTCAAGCAAGGGTATTTCTAAAAGCAGCAACTGGTGATAAATGATCCCGCAAATGTAAACAGCACAGGGGAAAAAAAAAGAAAATGTAAAATCACGCAGAAGTAGTTTGAGCCGAAGCTGTTTGGAGTGAGATAGGAAAACAATGTTAAGTAATAGAATTAGCGTGCGACCAAAGTGGGGAATAATCACATTTGTGCATGTTTGCACAGACGCACAAATTCTCCACTCAGACAGTAAATACACTAGCATTAAGGATTAGGGCTGCAAGAAACTGATATGTTTTCATTTCTGACACAAGAGCTTTTCCTTTTCAGATTTCTGTATTTATTTCTCTTCCTGTTTTTGTTGTTCTTTGGTCTCTTTCGGCTCCCTAACTTAAGATTTATTTCTGCATGGTAGAGGGCATGTGTTGTCTACAACAAGATAATATTTGCTTACATTAGAAAGACAAAGCTTTGGCTGTCCGCTCTGGAAAAGTGCTGTGACTTTATTTTACAAATGTGTCTTCATTTTCGCTGTGACTGAAACAGTTTCTTCAGTCTTATCAGTGATAAAACCAGAGCCTCTCTTTAAAACAGATCCACATGATGGCCACTGACTGCCCATTTTATCGTGATTCGCTTTACTTCCTGCTCTTAAACAAGATGAGTTGACCCTGCTGCACTTGTCCACCCACCATACCCATCTTCCCTGATCTTTGTTGTTTGCAGTATTACGTCTGCTCATTCCTCATTACACAGGCATCTCTATTGTAACATTATAGCTTTAGAAGAGTCTCCAATAAACTGGCATAGCTTTTAGGGCCTGCTCCCTTTTGCCACTTTAATCCAATCTCCGATGCGGAGTCTGTTCATCATTGTGCACCGCAAGCTTTTTCTTTGTCCCTATGCTTTCTGCACAGGAAGTAATGGATGGCCCTGCCCTTTGTTCACCCCGAAGGCTTCTGCTTCCTCTTCACCTGTTTGTCTTCAGGTTGTCTCAAATGCGGCTGAACTGTGGTATTTTGATTTGATTGATTTGGGTTTAAAAGGTTAGACACAGGGATTTAAGGTGTTTACCCCAACTTCCCTCTATTGTGAGCCGACCGTTTACTGTTTAGCATTGGGCAGTGGCCAGCTAGAAGTGGAAACTGAAACGACTTCTGTGCCCTTTTTGTGATTTGCACTAATGTCCCCCAGGGATTGAGCAATGACCACTGTGCGTTCCCTCAGGATGCCAGCCAGATTGAGTCCCCTGCCAACAGATTTGAAAGGATGGCAAATCATTTAAACTCCCCAATGTGCATTAGCATTTTTTTCATTGCCCGTGTGCCAGCCCCCACAATATTAAACTGCACTTGATAAAATAAAATACAAATTGTAATGTGAAAAAAAGAACTATTTGGCTTTAATGCCAGGAAAGTAAATAGCGAAGTGGCTTCTAAAGATTAATTATACAAGTGTGTGTTTTTCTTTTTTTATATATTGTACATACATATATTTAAGACACAAAAAGGCTGCAGTACCTTTTGGGGTATGCAAAGAGGTAAAAAAAAAAAAAACTCAGGGATTGCCTTCAGCTGATCTTGTCTGTGACACTAAATTATACAGTGTATAAAAATAGGCCTTGTATTACAGCCTGCAGATTGAATCCCTGCAGTACCATATTAAAAACTCCAGAAGCAGAGGCTCACAATCAATAGTGCTTCATTCTTATATTAGGATATATTAACATTTAAGGATCAATACAAACCTTTATTTATAGCGCATTACAGAATCCTTTAGTCCTCGGTGCTCGCGCTGCACACTAACAGAGCAGCTCTTTTGTAATGCAAGTGTGTGCAATGTGGATGTGTCTTTCTTTATGACAGTTCTGCCAGATGATGCTTTGCCTCATAAACTCCTATAAAGACACAGAACCCCATTGAATTTATACCCATGAATACCAAGAAGCTCAAGTCGTAGAGTTTCTATGCTCGGTGTCAAATGCTCCAGCTTTCCCAACAACAAATACACAATTAGGGCTTGGCCCGTTGCCCAAATCGGTAGTTGTAAAAGAGATTTGCTGGGCAGGGGTGGTGTGAAAAACAGTTTCCAGCCCCCATATTGACACTGTGGTGCCCACAAGAGAATGGATCTTTCTTCCTCACTGCTTAATTATCTTAGTGGGACAGGCAGGTGGCTCAAAGCCCGTTTTGGCATCTAGTGAAAAAGGAGTTGTGCTCACCTAAAATGCTATGGGAGTGTCGGGGGAGGGTGCAGCCATTAGATATCCTTCATTCTTCCTGCTAAACCTGCCTCCTCCTCCTCCTCCTTCCCTGGCAGAAATTCAAAACTTCGGCTTGGACGAGGAGCAAGTTTCTGCGACGTTGGTGTCAGACGTGCCTCACTGAATAAAACATCCTTTGGTATCAGTGCCAGATCAAATAGCCTTTCAAAAAGCCATGCCTCTCGCCATTGGTTCCTGGTGCCACAGAGAGAACAGTTTCCCTATCTTTTTTAATAAATAACATCAAGTGAGCTGCCAGAGCCATCGAGCAATCCTTAACTGGATTTAGATGCCAAAATGGAAGCGCAGAAGTTGAGAGGTAACGCCAGAGGCACATCACAGCATGAGACTGTCCCGCACAATGATGATTTACAACCCTTCCCGTGAGTCTGCTTTATTATATTTTAGCCCAGACGCATACAACAGCTCCAAGATTTGCTTACAAAGGGAAATACTGAGCGCACTATCTTCTGCCAGTATTTAACACGCGCAGCTGTTGTAATGGCAAGCAGAGACACATCCACAGTCACCCACAGGTGAGAACCTTCTGCCTGCTTATGTTCAGCTTGAACACATTAAAAGGCTGATTTGCATTTATATTGCTGTTCACTATTTGCAGCAATAAATGTAAGAGCACAAGGGAAGTGCACAGTGGCGTGTATATGTGCATGTACAGACAGATGAAAACACAACATGCATGTGAGGGGCCCCAAATGGAAACACTCCCTCCTGGTTTACTTCTTCAGCATCACAATGCCTGAGTTCAGAGTGGGAGGGGGGGTAGAGAGGTTTACAGCAGGTAGGCAATTGAATTGGAGGGGTAGTTCATCCAGGTGTTACATGGGGTAGTCTTGAAATGTTCCCCTAAGACAATAGGAAGCCGCATTAAGATTTATTTTTCATTTCCTTAGATGCCTTGTGAGATAAAGCACATTCCGGTCTATTCCACAGATGGTTTCTACAATGATGTTTGTGTACCCCTCAGATACTGCACGAGTAATATTTTCAGTTCACAAAGGCAAAAACAGATGACAGTACTATGCCATGTGATCATGTGACATTTCCAGACTTCAGGATGTAGATTTACAAATAATCTTGGATCACTCAGAGGACGGAAACTGGAAAGTTTGGGTGTTTTACCAAGTAAAATCTTCTTAAAAAATGCATATCTGGATGAAACACCAACACGTGTTGGTCAAAGGAGATGGGAAGTTCCAAGTAGGTTTGCTTTAGGACAATAACTGATGCATGCATATGTTTTTACTCCATTTATCTATTAAGGCCACATTACTAGTACGTCATACAAATAAGATATATGGCTTATCTTGCACCCACTGTCGCCTGATTTACACTGGTCCCTCTGTGGTGGTGTCACAAACAGGCAGACAGCTGGTTCCACGTACTGCAGGTTTATTAGTTCAGACAGAAACTAAGCACAGCTAAAAGTCCAATAATCTAAATCAGGGTCAGACAGGCAGATGTCATTTACAAGCAAGGGAGCATCCAAGTAGAGAGTAGAGTAGTCAGAGTCCAGGTGAGGGTCAGGGCAGGGAGCAAGCAATCGGAGAATAAGGAGGGTCAGAAACAGAAGATCAGGTCCAGAATGCTCGGTATTGTAGGCGGGGTGGCACATACAATACTTTGAGCTGAGTGAGGCTCTGGGTAATGCTTAAGAAGCAGGTAGCCGATCATAAAATTGGAGTCAGGTAAGATAGAACTCCCGCCGGTGACCAGAGAGGGAGACACAGCTCTGACTGCTGACAGGTGGGTCATGTTTGAATTGACACAACAATGAAATGTTCATTAATCATTTGAAATATTTATTGCTTCCATCATATCTGTGTCTGATGTCTGACCCTCCATAATGCAACGCAAGCTTGACCCAAGATTTCTAATTCAGCTTCGTCAACGCGTTGATTTCGCAGCAAATATTTGGAGAAACAGGAAGCAGGTCTGGGAACCTAAATAAAAACCTCCATTGTAGTTTCAAAATAAAACATTATAAAATTGTGTTTTATATTTAAGGTGACATACCCAGGTGATAATACACATTAACACTGCAGTGTTGTTTATTTTTGCCATGGACGACGAAAGTTTAATTTTAAAATACAAGAATATAACATAATAAGACACAAAACATGCATTTACAAGGACTCCGGGAAGACATCCAGGAACGTAGAAAGCAGTAGGAACTAACTGATATGGCGGTGGCAGGACAAATCATTCCTACAGAAGGAAAAGGGACGGACCGGAGATGCAACAGAGATGGTAGACTCACTGACAGGTGTGACACGGACTCCCAACGTAACGGACATCCATCCCCAAGCGGAGCAGAGTAAATCAGGCTTTATATTTAATGCTTTTGTCGGAGCTTTCAATTTTTCAAAACAGAGACTGCAGTTCTAACATGCTGATGCATTTGCCAAACATGCGTTAAATAGCTCAGACTTCTATTCCTTAGTGACTTTCATAACAATTTTAAAACATTTCAGTTCGTCTACAAACAGTCATTCATGTATTATCTAACTCAAACAAGAAACAATATTATGAAACTATAAAGATGGAATTTCCTTTTCAAACTGAAATTCTTTACTTCTGTAAAAATTGTTGCTCACCTTTTGAGGAAAAATCTAAGCTCAAGCTTATTGTATCAACAATGTTAGCAAACAACAAACAAATATGGCTGATGAATCTTTTTTCCTGTTTAGAAAATGCAGCCATTTTGGATCACTGAGGGAGACAATATGAGTCTGATTCAATTCCGTGCTGGCAACTTTGAATGATCTGATGGTGTTCAATGTGTAACACAAAAATGAGCACTTCAGCTAAAATGTCTTGAACAGAAGGCTTATTAATTCATTGGCTGTGCAGAGCAGAGATTTTGACAAAGACGGAAAAAAAAGAACAGGATTCTCAGCATTGTTGTGTTTGAACACAGCTTGTACAGCACCTGTGTGCGACAAGCTGCTGCAGATGCCAGTTGCAAGTAAAAAAAAAAAAAAAAAAATAGAAAGGAGGAAAAAAAAGTGTAGCTGGAAAGACACTGCTTTGAAAGATAAAAGACAAGGTCATATTAAAAGAACTTTGTAGTTCAGCTGTGCCGATGTGTTGTCCTCTCTAGGAAATAAAAAACTATGTTAGAAAGCACCCCTCAACTAAAAAACATGGAAACAAGTCACAGTGGAGGCTCCTTTAGATGCTTATGCAGAAAAACAACGTGTTGTTTCCTTTGCATTAAACAGCAATTTAGAAGGGAGTAATCCATTCTATAATCTCTCACCAAATAAAATCCCACTCTGGGTTCGAGGGGGGTTTCCTTCTGTTAAACACTCCGATGAATGTCTACGACAAACATAACCAATGTCCACTATCATTTTACCTGTGTGCTGAGGATAGAGTCTCAGAAGGACGGGGTTTTGGCTGTAAAGTGTTGGAAGTGCAGCTGCCACACCATCTTCACAGGTGACCCAGTGATCACAGCGGCATCTGGTTGAATTACTTAACACTGCCGCCCAACAGACATGTAATCCGGGATAATGCCCTTTTGCTGAGTGCTCCAATCTGGATAAATTCATCCCAGAGGAATGAAATCCAGCAGTGGAGTGTCAGAGAGAGGAGATGAGGGGCTTGGAGTTGGTATTAAAGAAAATTGGTGAGGCTGGGAAGAGGGTCTTCAAGATGGATAATGAACCCCAAGAGTAAACAACTTGATTTTGTTGACTGACGAACTCTCAAGAGACAGATTGTTGCCTGTTTTTCCAAGATCTTTTTTTGTAATTCTTCCCTGGATTACTCCTTTGAAGATTAACAAAACATCACACACTGAATAATTTTTAATAAAAAAATTATGTCCTTTAAAAATCTAAAAAGCCATAATGAAAGAAAAACTAATTAATCCTTAAAAATACATTCCTTTAGATGACAAAAATCGGAACTTACACGTTCCAGCTGTCCAACAGCAGCCTCCAAGATTATTTATTCATATGTTCACTTATTACCATAAATATCCAACAGGGCACTCGGCTCAGAAGGATTACAGTGGGCTTAATCTATTGCGGCACAGAAATGAGCAGGGGTCACAGCAACTGAGGTGACTTAAGCTGGCTCGCCTTGATGGGACATGGAGCACAAACAGCAAAACAGACTGCATGACGCTGGACTCCATCATGAGCTGATGACATCATGAGACACTCTGCGTGCCTGTCATGGATGTTTGGGAAGACTCATCACCGTTTGTCACAGTTTTACCTATAAAAAACAAAATACACTCCTTTCTCAGAAAAACTGACAGTATTTGTCACAAATTCAGTGTGTATTCTTCACACCAGGCGCGTAATGCACCTTTAACCCTTGTGCTATCTTATGGGGTCCACATGACCCACGCCATGTTATCTATCCTAAGACAAATGTGGATGAAGGATTTTATGTCTGCCATGGACATAAGTGACAATCTAAAATCATTGAAAAAAAAAGTTCAACACACAAGGGTTATGAAGCCACTAGACACTTCTTGAATCTGCATATGGCCCATGGTGTAGGCTACACACTGGATCAGCACAAAACCGCTTCTTCTTTTTCGTTTACTAGAGCCACTTGCAGTTGGTGTGACATGTCAAAGGGATACAAGTCTCGGAAATCTTACTACAAACATTTTTTTCAAAACACTTTTTTAATATACAACCCAGCCAGCAAAGCCAAGTGGGCCCCATATGGTTTATAAGTGGGCAGAAATTGTGCCCCCAAATGGGTTTGTCCACAGTTTCTGTGGTGGCCCCACTTGTGTTTGTCCACATTGGCTTAAGTGGACACTCAGTGGGTAGCAGCCGCCAGGTGGACAGCAGAGCTCACTACAGCAGAGCTCGCTAGCTCAATACGGCGGAGCTCGCTAGCTCAGAAAGACACACAAAGATCCACAAAACAAACAGGAGTCCCACTCTGACAAAAATACACTGAACCAAAAGAAAGAACAAAACCAAATACGGCCACAGCCGTAACAGGAACTTGCTAGCTCAATACAGCAGAGCTCACTAGCTCACTACAGCGAAGCTCGTTAACTCAATATAGCAGAGCTTGCTAGCTCACTACAGTGGAGCTTGCTTGCTACAGAAGAGTTCACTAGCATGCTACAGCGGACCTCGCTAGCTTGATACAGAGAAGCTCACTGACATACGACAGAGGAGGTTGCTACAGCGGAGCTTGCTAGCATGTTACAGTGGAGCTTGCTGTGTGATCCCTCCCATGACAGAGGTAGTCAGGATTTCATGTGTGCCACAGATACCAGTGAAGATAAACAATAATTGAAAAAAAATAAAAAGTCCAGCACGCTGTCTTGTGGGGTCCAGATGACCCCACGTTTAATATAAACATCCCTAGGATAACACAAGGGTTGCACTATATGGTGCCCGATTGGCCCTGCTGGGTGGGAAGAGACTTGGTGTCATCCTCCATGATCAATTTTTCAATGCTTGGCCCTTCCGTGAATTAAAAGGGACGTCATCCATTCGTCCCTGATTGATCAATCAATCTGATTTATCTTTCAATGTGTGTTCAATGGCCCCGCACTTTGTGCGTAGAGCCAAAAAATGGTCTTAAAAATGTATGTGAACTCAAGAGTTTTGAACGTGGAAGCCCAAAACGCACATCTACGTGTGTTTACACAAACGTTTCATTGAAAGTTGGTTGCTGAGGGTGGTGTGAACATGGCTTTATTAAACTAGTTGGCTGAGACATCTCAGTTAATTCCTTTTGAGTTGTTATAATTACAGCCCATGCATTTCACAGCAGTGCGTCTTACTTACAAATAGCCATTCATGATAATGAGGCTGAATGCGTGTTTTTCTGTTTGTGCTTTGTAACACCAGTATTTATTTGTCTGTCTCTTTTCTTTTGGAAAAGCGAGAATGACTTCTCCGTCTACAAAAGTCCACACATCCAAACACAACATTGGAAAGACATTTAATTATACTCTAGTTGGGAAATATGTATCAAAGCCTGCCGCCCATGAAAGAGGATTTGGAGTCGTCAGACGGCAGTTAATAGACAGCAGTAAATGAAATACGGCATGTTGGGGGGTGCTAAGACATGCTTTTCAGGACTTAGAAACAGCTTAGTCTGGCTGGGTGGCAAAATCTGAGGTTTGGACAGGAGATAGATGAGTGGGGGGGGTGGAAGATAATGATGGTAACGAGGGCCAAGAAGGGCAGCAGTTTTTAAGAAGATTGGGATTACGGTTCTGCACCGGAGCCTGAGTCTCCAAACGTTTTCTTGTGAGGGCTACATCTCTGTTTTCTTCTCTGATGTGGGGCCGGGGTCAGTTTGTAAGCCAACAGAATAAGAGTAACAATCACAGTCTAAACGTAAACATTTATGGTTTTCCAGAAAGCCACACATAGCCAAATTTTAAATATTTCATTTCTCGGAAAAAAAATAATAAAACATTTTAAAAAATAAACCACTAAATAGTCTATAGTTCCCTCATAGTTCAGAATGCAGAAGGGTGGAATAAAAAGTCACAGAAAAAAACAAAACAAAATGTATCTCTGATAGTTTTTGGAGGGTTGGGCCAAATGTGGAGGAGGGCCGGATCCGGCCCGTGGGCCGTAGTTTGGGAACCCCTGCTTAAGAGGGCAAAACTCACGTTAGGGGTTGCTCACTAACCCCAGGAAGTTTGTTCAACTTGTCACTGGGTTTTTTAGATGAAAACAAGGACGGATAAAGAACACTTAACACTGACGGTGTGTGATTTTTTTTTTTTTCTCTTGAACCGTTTTTCCAACTCTGGCACATTGAGATCAAGACTATTCTTAAACTGTTCCTCCTGGCACGGAGCTCCTCACGCTCTTCCATACATCAACCTTTCACCCACACGGACAGGACACTCCATCACAAGCAGCAAATGATAAATACAAGAACAAATGAAAAGAAAAACAAAAAACGTTAAATGGTAATACGGAGAAGATGGTAACTGGCCCCGACGGCATTCTCAGAAGTCTCCGAATGCGCTTTTGGCATGTTAGTCTAAAG
>NC_050524.1:31897879-31910633 GCF_002922805.2 Oryzias melastigma | reverse complement strand
TGAGAGATGGAAGCTGTCCTTGACAAGTTTGGTCTGAGATTAATGTGTTCTTTGAGATCTGTCTCCCTGGTCTTCTGACGAGCGCCGTGTCATCTGTCACTGGTTGAAGTGACAGCATGAAGGAAAGGTGTCCCAGATCTGCTAACGGAACGCTTAGGATGAAAAGCTCACTACACCTATTCCAGCCATTGACTTGTGTTTTCCTTGGTCGTTTTGGGCCGTTTTCTCTCTCAAAGTCAAAAGCGAAACGCAGCTCGGCTTCTCAGATTTTCCCTCTCCGTACAGTCTCTCAGGATAGCTGAATCTCGGAATATGATTGCCATGACCACAGCTCCTCGTTCCCCTCCGTTCATAAAAACCGGATTGTTTTCCGCAGCTTTCTGCTGACACTGGTTCGGCACATAAACAGAGCCGTATTTCGTACAACAGGAAGCTTTAGGGAAGCACTTCTTTCTCCCAAGGGGCATGCAAGTGAGGAGGTGGGTTGTTATCTGCTGTTTACCTGGTAGAGGGAAGCAGTATTTTATATTATGGTAATAACAGACTCTGCTGAAATGTGCAGAAATCCTATTTCAATGCAGTTATGCTTGCGCCTCACTTCCACTTTGTTCTAAATGAGATATGATGTTAGTTGTTTGCAGAGCCGGAGCTGAACCTGTGATAATATGCTAATGAAAATGGGATTTATTAAGGATAATAGCCCAAAGCAAAATGTTTATGTCAATAAATTAAGGCGGCAGTTTTACCATCTAACATTACTGCGACTATACTATTTGCACTAGGCTTGCAGAAAATGAAAATGCACAGAAATGGACATGTAGGCAACTTCAGAGCAAGAAATGAGGTGTGGATGCAAAAGTTGGAGGCTTAGCAGAGTGGAAGCAGGCAGACTGACTGATTATGTATTTCTGCAACACAGTAAGCACAGATGGCACCGAAAGACTCGACAGTGAAATCAGAGAATACAGCAAAAGCAGAGACATTCAGAGCGGCATCATCTGCAGCACAGCGCGGGATGTACCATAACTGTTCTCTACCGTCACAAACAAAAGAGGGAACACTTCCTGCAAGCTGTCCTCTCACTGGGTTCACTTCAGCAGCTTGTGTCAACATACAAAGTTTTGAAGGAAGCAAAATGGGAAGGAAATAAACTAAAGACGGAGATCAAGAAACTTCGACAGTCAAAGTTATCGTCAATCTGATTCATTCTAATATTTGAGAAAGAAATGGCGATGCAATCACGGATCGCTCTTCCATGATCTTCAGTATAAGTCAAGATGTAGAACCGTGAGACACAAAGAAAAAAATCTGCTTTATGAAGTTTTATTCATTGTTTTTGCAGCGTCTTACTGACTCTGAGCTTCAATTACACCAAACTGAAATCTCCGATTTGAGCGTTTCCTGTGGGTCTAATTCCCCTCTGGGAAAAGGCTACACAGTGAAAACATGCATACATGGGGGCCATTCATTCATTCCCGGCGCTCCTTACAATGTAGTCCAGACTGACAGGGTCAAACTTTGAAAAGAGGAGGCGGCTTTGTCAGTGACCCTGACCCTGCGCAGCAATAAGCCGGGGCGCTCGCTGCATGTGAGCCATTCTGACGCTGCGAACTGACCAACAGTCTGATTAAAGCTCCGGCACATCACATCCTGACACCGCAGGGGTAGAGTTCTGTTCGACTTTACCCACATCGATTGTTTTCCAAAGACAACCACCTGGTGGCAATCTGGGCAAACAACTAATTCATCCTGATTCCATTTCCAAACAGACTCACTAGGAAAACATTGATAAAAATAACAGCAAATAGTAAAAGATGCCAAGATTCCTACGGATAATGAACTTTTTGTTTCGCCTCTCATTATTCTAATCTGACTCCTTGTAGTTTGACTTCGAGGGGGCAGGCTGTCAGTTCAAAACAATGTGACTCAGGAATGAATGCTTGACTGAACCGGAATGGGGTTATAGGGTTTTGTTCGGGTGTGTATGTGTGACAGGAATACTAAGCCCACATAAGAAGTATTTAACTTGTCTGGTCTGATAGCTATGACAAACTAAAGTGGGAGCTGTAACTCTCCGTAGCGCCTCAGCCCCCATCATTCTCAAATTGCGTGTTTTTCCTTTGCATCCGGCATCCCAGTGCACACAAGAAAAGCAGTTTAAGCGCACATAGGGCAGCAATAAAAGATGATCTCTCAGCCAGCAAGTCAATCACAAGCACGCGAGATGTGACAAATCAGCAACTTCATCTGGAAAACTTACCATGTCCGGAGATCCACAGGATCAGAAGGACCCAAGGGATCATGACTGACGAGCGGAGAGGGCAAAACCTACGGAAAACAGTAGGCGAGTGTGAAATTGAAGTTGGCAGGCACAAAGAAAAGCACAAGATGAGACAGGGATCTTCTGTGCTGCTGGTAGGACGATACTACAGTCACTGAGTGGAGTCTCCTTTTACCAGTGGAGGGCTTTCTCCTCTTCTGCTAATTCTTCCTTCCCTCTGTGTGCGCTACTCTTCAGTCTGCTCTGCCCGCCGCGCTATCTTGATGATGTGAGCTTGAAGACTTTCTGTGTCCCCGCTGCTGACTCCTGGAATACACGCGCTCCCTCTTCCTCTCTCGCTCGCTCGCACGGGCTCTCATTGCCCATCCATTCCCACTGTCTCCAGCCCTCACTTGGCCCCCCCGCCCTACCTCCTTTTCCCTTTCTCTCTCGCTCTCCCACACACGGAGTCAGGGGATGGAGCTCCAGACTCCTCCTTCCATCACTCCCTCCCTCACATCCTCTCTGTCTGGGTGGCTGAGGCTGGGAGCGAAGCTGCCAGGCTCGGGTCCTCACTCTGGGAACGGGAGCTGCCATGGGAGAAACAGAGAGGGAGCAGCTCAATTAGAATGAGAATAGGACTGAGACCTCTAAAGCGACATAAAACGCACACATCAACAAAAAGTTTTTTTTCCCTGCCTCTCCCCACCCCTTCTTCTCTGTGTTAAGACCTTAGCCTCTTTTTAAGGGGGGTGTGGGGGCTGATCTCTGGATGGTGCCACATTTTTGGATTCCCTTTGGCTGAATAAAGATCACATTAGCATTTAAGACAATACTGTTATTAACGTTCTGCTTGTATTGGGGTTAACCACATGCATACTCAGTAACTACGATTTGAGACACCAGGCTTCAAAAATGCACTACTGATACTGAACATTTGTCAGAGTACAAATAAACTATACTTTGTTATAAAATACCCACTTCAAAGAAAATTATATTTTTAAAACTTTTTTGTATCATTTTAATAGAGAAAATATATACAGATTAAAAACAAAATTGCTTATTTGAGTATTTCTTTATTCAAATTATTTCTAATCAGGAGCAGAAAAAAAACAAATATTGTTTAAAAAGGTTTGACGTGGTGCTACAAGCTCCTTGCTCTGCTCCATTCCATTTAAGGTAGATAGATCCATGTTCGTCTTTGTTTTCCTTGTCTTAGCAGGCATCTGGCTTAAAACTGTACGGCTGGATAGCTTTGATATTGCTAGCCGTTTGTAAGGGACTGTGAGCTAATGTGAGAGTCTGTAAAAAGATGGATGATGGGAAATAGAAGTAGGCTTACTCCCTGCAATAGCTCCGTCCACAACACAGAGGCTAATTTCTAATGAACTGCCATTAAGCAGAAACTATATCCTATATATATATATATATATATAAACTTCACGCATTAAACGCAATTATTCAAAATTAAATTAACGTGTTAAGATGTATTAATGCCCTCAGGCATCCTGCCATGCAGCTGGAAGATCAGCGCAATAAAAATCTATCTAAATTGAAAAAAAAATCTGTGATTGAGATTTTATTAAATTTAAGAGCTAATATGTCATTTATTTGTAGTTATATATGTATATATATTAGGGCTGTCAGATTTGTCGCGTTAAAAACGCATTAATCTGACGTGTGCTTGACGCCGACATTTTTTTTGACGCATTAATCGCGGACTTTCTCATACGTGCCTTTCCATACCGCACGCGCGGGCGTCCCGCCCTCCAACTCATCGGCTGCTCTCACTAGACCACGAGCTGCGAGCTAAAGCCGGCCGGCGCTAGGACCTGGAGAGCTCCTGCACTCTAACTCGGCTCCGGTTCGCGTCCAGTACCACGTCTGGTGGTACCGGCTCGCGTCCGGCGCCGCGTCCCGAGAGCTGCGGACGTTCCGGACAGCAAGCTCACCGGGGGACGTTTTAAATGTTCTGGAGGTTTAAGCTTGATCCAGCCCCAGCATAGCGGTCTGTCTGCCGGCATATTCACCACGTGAACTCCCCATTGAGCTGCAGCCAGAGAACGTGGCGGCAGTAACAGACTGTCAAACTATCCACAGAGTATCCCGCTTTTCTCAGTCTTTAATGTTTTAAAAAACAAAAGTTCATTGGAAATGATAAATCTCTATTTCATTTATTACTGTAGTTCAGCAGAGGAGGAAAAGATTTGGTCCTGACAAAAAATGAACATGAAAGTGTTATGGAAATTTTATTTTTGATGTTTTTAATTTTATTTTACTGAACGTTGATTGAAGTTTTGAATTTAAAATGCCCTTCACTTGCACTTGGGCTTTTGTTAGGCATTTTATGTTACAGCCTTTTATTGTTAAGAAAGTTTATCTCAATACAATGTTACAAAATAAAGTATTTCTGATGAAAACTATTAATTTTGTCATTCTTGTTTTCATAATTAATGTAGAACTACTGAATTCCACGAACCACACATTTTTTTTCCTTATAAAAAGGCCACATGTAAATTTGCGATTAATCGCGAGTTAACTCTGGAAATGCGATTAATCGCGATTAAAAATTTTAATCGCCTGACAGCTCTAATATATATTCATTAAAAAAAAAAAAACCTGCAAAATCATAAATAAAAGACAACGGTAATGTTTTGAAAATAGATTATAAATTGATTAGAGTGGGACTATATATTGTTTTGGTTAAGCAGGCCATAGTATGATTTACTTAAGCCTTTCAGAGTAAACAACGTCCATATATATGGTCATGTATTATCTTTGGAACACTAAAAATCTAATTTTTTTATGAAATATTATTTATTTTCGTGAGTTTTTTCCTAGCTGCAAGTAAAATGACTCGATTCCTGAGGCTCCGCCTGCTGCTGTGTTTGAGTGCCGCCCATTTCATGATGTCATCCTAGAGCCGGCTTTGTGTCTGCGTTTCTCCCATGAAAATAAACATAGCATATATCTGCCTTTAGTAGCTAGGCTATTAAAATCTACTAAATGCTATCAAAGCCCTGCAACAGCGAATTGCTCCCAAAGCATCCAAAGGTGATTCTTTACTAAACTAACAAACTGAAGTAACTGAATTATTGAACACCTGTTTGAGCTAGAATTTATTGAAGACAGGACACAATTGGAAGATATGTGTTATTGTGCAACTAAAATGAACGTTTTTTTTTGATGATCACCACTAGCTCTGTGGAGAAATTGGGTGTTGGAGTTAAACGGGGGGAGGTTCTGTCCGAGCACACTCTTTCTAAAAGGGGCTGTTCTCAATCTGTGACATCAGCATATGAGGATCCGCTTGTTCTCATGGGTATGGGAGGGGCTAGTACTGTAGTAGTTTTTAGAAGATTACGCAGAAATGGGTGAATGGATCATAATACCGCTTTGAGGTTCTTTATAGGGAGGAATGAACAGTATAATAAACTTGAGAGCTCAAAATGTTGGTTTTTCATGGTATGGCCCCTTTAAATAAAAATTAAATGTTTTTTTTTCCCTCATGACACTGGTGTAACACGCAAGTAAACAGAATGTTTGCATTTTTATTTCCTCCAAATTGATCCATTTCAAGCCATCCTACTCCTTACAATACTCCAGGTAAAAGGGAACTTCAAAAATGTATAAACCAGAGAGAAAAGTGGTGGTTGACAAGAGGGTGCAAATGGAGACGGACTCATGAGCAGGAAGGTCATTATAGAAATATATAAAACAAGAAAAACAAGACAACATAAAACATTTTGAAATGAAAAAGGAAAAACTTGAACCAGGATTTAGCAAAAAGACTTTAAAGCGAAGGATCTGACTAAAGTCCAGAAAGTAAAATGCAATGAGGGCTAATTGACTAATAGAAAACAGATGTGGTTGATTAACAAATGAAACTTGGTGTGTCTTAACAGTGAAAAACTCACCCACAAAATTCAGCAAAAATAGAAGTAAAAAGCAGGACTCAAAGAAATAAAGTCAATTAACCACTAACTGTGTATTTCTTTCATATAAGAGTTGATATAATTAAAGCATATGCATGTTTTAACCCTGAAAAACTATTTGAATCATATTTGATAAATGCATTTCTGAGACCCCTATGTAATTTGCATAATCAAAACGTTCCTTAAAAACAAATTGTGAACTTTGTCCAACTTGAAATGACTACTTGAGGTACTAAGAAGATTAAAAATGTGTTGCTAAATCTTTATAATAGCTACAACATATTAATAATCCGTGGATCAAATTTGAAACAGCGGCTAAATAAGGTGCCGTATTTCCTAATTACGCCTGTCAGTATTTTTGCGTCTTAAAATGACATTATTGTGTGTAAAAACTTACCAAATCACCCAACATATTGTAACTGATACTATATCTAATTTTAAAAATTGAAATAACATTCTTTTGTGACTTTCATCAAAGGGTATAAAAAGCAGCTTAATTCTTGCGCGGCGTCCTTTGACAGTCATTATTAGACACCTATAACACAGATATATAGCCTTAGAATCTAATAGTCCAAATATTTGGTTTAGCAAAAGAATATAACTCCTCTATCTGTCATAAATACTGCCTTGGATGGCTGTTGACAAGGCTAAAGGCAGTACGCCTCACATCAAGTGTGTTGATAATTCCAATAGCTATGAAAAGTTTTTGGTTGCATGCCAGCCGCCTGCTTGTCAAAGAGCTGTGCGATGGGTCTGAAAGCTAAATACTCCACTGACTGAAAAAAACAGCTTCTTCTGTATGTAGCTTCCAAACAGTTTCTGCATTTACCCGTAAGGGTAAATATTCATAGCTACAGTCTTTTTGCTTGTCTACAAATCTTTTTTCTTCCATTCTTCCGTCTGTGCTTCTATAAATTGGGTAAGATGGAGTCACGGCAAAAAGGAGCAATTTTTTACAACGTGTATGAGTTCTTTGAACCAACACAATGCTGCTGTCTTGGTATTACCATGAGATGACCTATGTCCTCTGAACAAAAGAAAACAACATACAAACAACCAAACATTGCATCTTGAGTCCCGGTGTATCCCACCGAGACTCAAATTTGTGGTATAAAGTGAAATAACAGTTGTGAGTGAATCCATTTAAACTGTTTTGCTCACTGTCTAACAATTGCATCCACTTGTAAACATGCCACAATCCTTGTTGCCCCTGTCAACAAACACGCCTCCGACTTCAAAAGCAGAAACTTGTTAGTCTGACCAAAAATAACCTGTCAAAATAAGTACCTTGTTAGCAGCTGGAAGCATGTCTTATTTTTACATAATGGTGTTTTAACCATACAATTATTCAGCTTTGTTGCTACTTTCCAGGTCACAGTGGTTCCACTGCTCATTATTCTGAGTCCCACTACATTAAGTTGTTAATCCACAGATGCAGTAATTAAATCCACGGAAGGCACCTTGATGTTACATTTCCAGAACACATGTTAGTATCTGTCATATTTTCAGGGGGGGAATTAAGGGTGACATGAGAGGTGACAGTGGTTAAAAATGAATGTAGGATAGATAGACTCGAAGAAAGAGAAGAAAAAACACATCAAACTTTTTCTTTTCTTTTACTTTTATTAACTTTAACTGTTAGATCAGAGCAAAAGAAGTTGTTAAAACAACTTTTAACAACCTAAGGTATTTGTTTCCAGTGTCTCATAAATGTTGGTCCATCCCTTTTCACTACAGTGCTTGATTTGGGGTTTGGAACATTTGCTTAAGTGCCCCCATCCTGCTCCAACAGCATTCAACTGGTTTGAAATTTGGCAAGTTCTCTCTGGTCATTTTATCATCCATTTACTGCAGTGTGGATAATTATTCTTGACCCAAAACTGGCAAGAAACATACTGTCTTATACTTTACTGCAGAGTCCTGTTAAAGAAAAAGACAGAATTTCATAAATAACCTAATAATTGTATAATTCAGCGCTCTGATTATTTTCACGACAAAAACCACAGATTGTTAATCTTACGTCACCTTTTTAACAGATTTCTTTGTGTAAATTTGTGATTCCCCCAACAACTCCTTTTTTGATCTCCTCTCTGCAAAATGCTTCGTTCCAATAATCTTAAGCTTCGTTCCCTCTGCAATTTCCAATAAAAGTCCATGTAAATGCATGTTTTAGGCTTCTGTGTTCAAAACTCTCCCATTTATGCCTAACTACTCAAGTTTTTATGACTTTTTTTAGACTCTACAAAATATGCCATTGAAAGTTAAACCAGGTTGAACTTTGATAAATTAAGTGTTTAGATTTAGGAGCATCCACTTTAATTAACAGAAGTGCCAACAATTTGATAATAGAAAATAAATTAATAACTAGAAAAGTTGCATTACCTGCAATAATGCTAGTGTGAATGCTTTAGTCATTAAGCGTGTTTGAGACGGCCAAGGCGACCCCGGCACTGCAAAGATCGCCTGAAGCGCGGTGTATGCTGCTTAGTTTCTGTCACCGACGTCAAATGTGCGCTGTCACGAAGTATCGCGGGAAAAGGGCGGGTTCAAGACGCCTTCCTAAGTCAGCGCAGCCAGAAAATACTGTAGGTGTGTTTGAGGTCACCCAGCACCTCGCCTGCATGGTCGGTGAGACTAAGCTGCTGCAGGAGGGGGCGGAGAAAGGCACCTGAGATGAAGGTGAACGACGAGACTGTACGAGAACAAGGAGTTGGGGGTTGTCCTTACCATTCGGTTGAATTTTAATATGCCACTCCAGAATGATCTGTGCTGTTGTCTTTTATGTTTTATTATCATCTTTCAGAGTAAAACAGATACAAAAAATAGCAGCGGGATTCATTTGATGTGCACTGTCCCAAATAAACAGATAAAATAGAAATGAAAGTTCATCTTAAATACAACAATAACACACATAACCACAGATGATTTTGAATCTTGTTTTTTTTTTCAACAGTGATTAACTACCTTCCAGAAAGAGTAAAAAAAATACACAGATTTCCTTCATTTAGCGCCGGTTATTTCACACCGAACTACAAGAACTTTCAGGACCCGTTTCCCACAGTGCATTGTAGTTTGACGTGACACTGGTCAGGAATAACTGGCACTAAATAAAGGAAATCTATGTATTTTGTAACTCTTTCTGGAAGGTAGTGAATCGTTGAATTATATTTAAACAGGATACTATCATGTATTTAAAGGCTTGTTGCTATTCTACATAACAATTTGACTTTCTCATTTATTTCCTATAGAGTTTGATTTGCTCAATATTTCAACAACTTTAAAGTTCATGAATACCAAAAATTCAAGCAGTAATGTCCCAGACAAGCTGAACATTTTGATACCAAGATTGCTGAAAGTGTGATTGAGTTTTTATATGCAGAAAAATGTACGGAAAGGAGCAGGAGAATCACTGTGCCTGGGGGGATTTATATAACCCCTCCAATTATAGAGACATTTGTCCAAAATGGTTCTTTTACGGACTAACATTTGTTGGAGGGATGCAGAGACCTCTGCAGAGAGGGTGTTCCGCGTCGTGGTTGCGCTCTGAGGCATAAAAGTTTACATTTAAATGTAAGCAATGACTTTTTGTTTTAGCATGACCTTTTTAAAGTCTTAAATCCAATGTTGTTATGTATTTCTGAGCGTTAGTTGCTTCCTGTTAACACAGCTGACTGGCAGCTATTGATGACATCATCGAGTGAGAGTGACATCCAAATTTGAAGACACTTCTTCTCCATAACTCTCCATTTGGAGGACTAAATGCAGGGGAAGAAACTTCTTTCAACTGCAGGTGGCGGGCATGTAAAAGTAAACAACAGTAAAAGAAGAAGAAGAAGCCCCTCCCAGCTTGTCCAGTGTGAACTCTGTGGGGTATACACATGTTCTAGAATGTGCGTCACATGCCTGGTGTTTACGTAGCTTTACAGTTTGATTTTGGAGACTTGCATCTTTACTTCAGGGATCATAAGACGGATACAGGATAGTATAATGTGGTGTTTAGATAAAGAGTATGTACCATTCATCCCAGATACGAAATTAAAATAAGATCCCCTTAAACGATAAAAATGTTGCACTCAACAGTATAGTGAACATTTATTTTTCAGCTATACTTGAAGGAATTACCCTCCATGTCCCTGTTATCATTGGTATATGAATTATGACTGATATAGGACTAAATCTCTGCATACTTATGACAGACAACAATGCCAATAGTCTCTAGAGCATGGCTTTTGTAATGACACAGTAAGCATTGCATTAGGGTTTGAGTCTACTTCATATCAATTTAATCTCTCTCTTACCTCCTAATCTAATCAAAAGGCCCGTGGATGACAGGTGGTCTTTTCATCAGTGCGACTAACAGCTACACAGAAAAACAACCCCACTGCGGCCAAACCAGAGGATAACAGATTTGCATTTTGTGTAAGAACATGATGAGAGGGGGCAAAGAATAACAATGGAGCTTATGCGCTTCAAGGTTGAGCAGTAAGGGTAAATCGGGTAGACGGGGAAATTAATTTATATGTACAAGGCTTATAAACTTTGATTTTGTAGGATAAACCTTATCCTGGATTACATTTGAGAAATATTTTTAGATATATCTGACATCAATTGAAATGAAGTCATCCTGTTCATTGTATCCTGTTAAAATGCAATGTTAAACAATTGCTGATTTAATAAAATGTGTGAATCACCTTTTCTAAGAGTGTGTGTTATATTGATGCAGACAGACAAAAAAAAGGGATGTTTTGCGGTCTTGAAAAAGGCACAAAGGCTGTCAAACCTACAGGGCGCATAATCTTTAAAAGACACGGGAGAGAGGAAACTCATTTTCTCAGAGCTTAAGAGACCTATTATATCACCTGTGATCATAATTCTCAATAAAATTGACAGAAAGACAGTGATCCAGAACTGCTTCTATGAATTGTAAGGACAAAAAAAAAACTTCTGTTATCCAAACAATTGTTAAAAAAAACTATTCTTATCGCCCCATTTCAAATAAAGGTTCTTGCTCTCCCTATTTTCACAAAATTTTGCCATCATTAATAATCTGCATTATAAAACAATCAATTTGAGCATCTCAGTTTCCCGGTTGGTGTCTGTCATGTGTCATCACTTGGCTGGAATTCATTCACCATGCATGTTAACCCCTCGGAGCAGACTTCCTGTCACACAAAAGGCCTTGTCTGTCAACAATGAAAAAAAAAAATTAAAATTTTGGATGATTGCAACCTTTTTAATGAAATTGCAGAAGCACTTTTTTTAAGAAATCACATTTAGATAAAAGCAGCAAAATGAGAAGCTGCTATTGTTAGACCGCTGTATGTGACTATAAAGAACATGTTTGCATAAAATAAAATAAGATCAAGTTCTGCAACAAGAGCTATAAACTTATACAAGAGACTTGTGTGACAGCTAAGAGATCTAATAATAATAATAAAAAAAAATCACAAGAAGGCTATATTATGTAGTGAATGTTTGTAATTGTAAGCCTGCCAGGCTTTGACAGAACCTACTGTAAAGTCACGAAATAAGAGAAGAAAAAGAAAGAATATATTTTATTATGTCTCAACAACACAAAGAAGATATAAAGCTTCTATCATGTTTTTCTATACCAACTCTTATTCAGATAGACATACCCCATAACAAGCAGGTCATTTATTCAGGTCGTCACAGTACTTCTTGACTGTCATCTGAAACAAAGGAATTTGTGTTCCCTTAAACTCTACACAAAAGAAGCTTGATGTCTAATTGTAATACTAGGAGTCTAGTATCCCTAAAGTCACTTTGGAGTCTCAATATTTTTGGAGCGGTTAATGGCAACGGTGCATGGCAATGGAAGATGAGAATTTTTGGATTTATGAAAAAAAAAAAAAAAGTCACAATGAAAATTTCAAACATCCTTTGAATTCCCACTCCAATAATCTTATAAACGGTTACCAAAAAGTAGATTTTTTTTTTCTTCCGTGTTGACCTCTATAAATGGGACTTTAAAAGTGCTGTCTGTTGGTCCTTGCCAAATTTTTGACAATTCAAAATAAACTTGTTCAATTCCTGAAATGTTGGTCTAAATCCGTCTGTGTGCTGCCTCCTACAGGTTGAGACAAGATATTACAGTTGAATTTTGTGATTGGTCACCTGGAGTAAGTCCCAATGTCGTTTCACATCATCGTGCTCTGCAGCTCCAGTATAAAAGCCCCGCCCATCTTTGAACACTTGACAAACAGTTAAAGCTCACCTCATGTTGGAGGGTCAATCACAGCACCAGACCACAACTCCCCCACGCAGTCCACCTCCCTTATCCCCGCCCCCTTTTTTGCATTTTTCAAATCTGGGCCAAGTGTGGAGTCAGCCTTCAATTGTCCTGTTTTGTAACCCTTTTAAGCATTAATTCTGATTTTTTTTTAGCCCAAATCTAAAAACCTTCCATTTTTTTAGAACATAGTTTTTGCAGAGCGGTCGTATGGTTGTTCATTAGAAACTTGCCCCTGAGTTGTGGGAGGGACTGTTGGGCCAGAGCAACCCCCGCCTCCACAACTCAGTGGAGGAAAACGAAGACGTA
>NC_050524.1:31893242-31897624 GCF_002922805.2 Oryzias melastigma | reverse complement strand
GAATTACAGCAAAGGTGAACAGTGTGGCTTATAACACATGGAGCTGTCAAAGCTACCCATCAGTCATCTGTACCACTGGCTCCTACTCCCCACAAAGAATTCATATATCAAAATGCCCAAAAACGTATGTGTCAAAGGAAAGTACCACATGAAACAACACTCTATACTTGTCATACAGAAATAAAACTCAAGTTTCTTCAGAGAAGAGAAATGTAGTCAAACATGAAATGAAGTACACCTGGGTTAGCATAGCTACAGACTCTTCCGCTTGGACAAAAACGATCATGATGAATATTACAGAAAGTCAATAATCTTTATTTTTTCCCCCTCATTCTTCTCTTGGTTGCATCACTTCTCACTTTCCGTCTGAAACCCCCAATACTCCAGCTCCTCTGTCTTCTTAATAAACCTAGTCAAAGCCTCAAGCTTTTTTGATTGGCAAGCAAATTTGTCAGAAATGTTTGAGTGCATGACAGCAGCTCATTCTTTGTTTGAGGTGTTCCAAACTAGCTACCAGGCAGGTATTATGCAAATGTGTTTCATGGTGATATACATGAAGGAGGGTTTCAGGGTGTACAGAAGCAGAGCCTGCTCTTGGAAAGAACACAGTCACTCCTGTTTCTATCCACTACAATGCCTCAGATCTTTTCCATGCACAGAAAAGAAGACGCGCTTTGAATTCTTTCATTGTGAAATTTCAGTTGCAATCTTGAAAGCCTTCTGCAAAGTTGACATCGGTACAAAAAATACTTGTATGTGCCAGGTTTATTTATTACATGAAAATAAACGTAAAAGTTTTCGAAAAACAAAATGCTGTAGCTAATCAAGAAGAGTAAGGTAATAGTAATAGAAAAATACATGTATAGTTATTGTCCGTGGTAAGTAAATATACTTATACTATAAAAGATTGTTAGTGATTAGAATACATCTAGTATTTCCATTTGACAGACACCATAGAAAAACATTTCTTAATGTTCTACTCTGATGAAAATTCTGCTTTTGACATCTTTTTGTGGCATTTTTTTAAAATCACAATATATAAGAAAACTGAGGGAAATTTGGCATTTTTAAGTATTTAAATCAATGTCAGTCAAGAACACCTCAGAACCAAGAACAACAGTGTGGTATCCATCCTGATCATGGAACAATGGACCAGCTTTACACCCTCTTTAGGGTGCTGGAGTGTTTGTAGCAGTTCACTCATCCAGTCCATACGTGTTTTATTGATTTGGAGAAGGCAGAAGGTGTTCTGGGAGTATTGAGGGGAGTCTGCATGACCACAGCAGGAACTCGGTTCACATATCTGGCAGTAAGACGGACCTTGTCCTTTATCACTGGTTTTGTTCTTAGTTTTAATGGACAGAATTTCTTGGCATAGCAAGGGGTCAGAGGGGTCCAGTTTGCAGACCATGTTATTTCCTCGGCTCTTTCCAGCTGTTGTCCTAGTATTATGAGGTTGCTGTACTGGTTAGTTGAGCCAGAAAGCACAGCTCTCAATTTAATGGTAGGTGTTAGTTCCAGTGAGCTCTGGGTCATGACTGAAACAAGTAGGTCCCAAACTCAAGTGGCCAAAATGAGATTCCTCTGCAAGGTTGGCTGGGCGCTCCCTTAGAGATAGGGTGAGAGGTTGCTTGGTCACCTGGGGGGAGCTCGGAATAGAGACAAGGTGGATCGGGCATCTGTTCCAGATCCCTCCTGGACGTTCTGGGTATGACTCTCTGTGTGAAGGCTCCAGGGAAGATCCGACGCACACTGGAGAGACTGTCTCTCGTCTGGCCTTCCTTAGGGTCGCCCCAGAGGAGCTGGAAGAAGTGGCCAGGGTAAAGGAGGTCTGGACATCTTTGCTTAGACTGCTGGCTGGCTGGCTGGGTAAGGAACAGAAAAGAAAAGTAGTTAAAAAAGAGCTTATTTGTGATGTACAAAATATGGGAGAAAAGGGGTGGGGCAAGGTTGCCCTGGCCTCGCCCACAGTTCAGAGATGAATTTGTAATGAACTACTGAAACTATGCAGAAAACAACAGCATAATCGCTTAAAATATATCAAATGTCAACAGGAGTGGGTTTTTATATTTTTTTAATCTACTTTGTAATATCACACAATTTAAAAACCACCAAGAAAACATTCTGTAGCAAATTTCTTTCTTCGTGTGCACCTTCTCCGACTTGCTTAATTTTACATCCAATTGTTTTATTTATTTTTTTTTTTCTGATTGACTCTCGCTCTTCTAGACAGATGAAGGATGGGAAACTCAAATGTTATAAATGTGCGGAATAAAGTCATTAAGAGAAGAGAATTGGTTGATTTAAAAAGAAAAAAAAATCAAAAACTGGTTACTTTATAATAGAAAGATATGTGAATAGAACAAGAAAATGATTTTTTGTTCTTCAGTAGAGCTTCACTCATTTTTTTTTTTTTTTTTACAGTACTGGTTTGTTTTTGTCTTGTCTTCCTTGGATGAAATGCAAACTCATCCTCATGCTTAAAAACTGACACATTAAGATGATGGACAGCCACTCTGTTTCTGAGCAGAATAGAAAGTGACATATCTGCTTATTTCTCCTGGGCCTGAAATTCTGTTGCTGAGACGCTGAACATTTTGAAAGACTGCTATCAGTGTCTGTGTGTGTCCCTGTGTGCTAAAGTGTGCTGCCATCAATTTGTATTTCAAAATTAGTAAATCAGCCAGTTGTCTTTCAAGGAAGGACATCCACTCAATCTTTGTCAGTCAGATGATTCTCCAGAGATGCTCCATCCACAACACTGATGCCTTAGATTTTCATTCCAATCAAGCCTGAAAAGTGGAAAAGCAGGCCTGAATGAATGAAATTAAACAGTGTGGGGAGATATTGGGGAGATGGCAGCATATTTTATCAAAAAAGAGCTTTTTTTGGGAGATGCATAATGCTTTTAGTATCATGTTCATTTACATTTCAAAATGAAAACCACTGTGGACACTTGTTTTGTAATCACTTTTAATTTTAATGAACACAAACTCTTTCATACTTTTTACTGATTGATTCAAAGGGTTGTTTCCCCAATCGTAAAGCTTAGATGTTCATAAGATCCATTTTATGATCCCTTTCAAGCATCAGATACATCCTACCACATGGAACAGCTGATGATATTCTTAGAATTAATAGTGGATTAATGCTCTACACATAACCCAAAATTGAGACACTTCAAGTTTCATATAAAGTTGTAGAAACAGAAAGATTCCATCATGTTAAAAAATACTGCATTGTCACATACACCAATTTTAAACATTAAAAACTGGAAAATGTGGAGAAAAAAGGGAAAACTTTATTTTTACAGTTGCTATCAAAACACACACAGAACAAGAACAAGCCCCAAACTTTTGCTGATTGTAGATAGTTTTTTTAACACAATTTATTGTTTCTTCATTTCATCAAATACCACTGGGTTGACCTTAATTTTAACAAAGAAAAACAAACAAAGTCACAAATGTTGGCTTTTTATTTGGTCATTGATGCAAGTGTTCTACGTTTATGACTTAACACTTTTAATAAAAGAACAGAATCTAAGCTTGGAGAATAGTGAGTTGGGTACTTGACATTAAACTACATA
This sequence comes from Oryzias melastigma, assembly GCF_002922805.2. NCBI lineage: Eukaryota > Metazoa > Chordata > Actinopteri > Beloniformes > Adrianichthyidae > Oryzias > Oryzias melastigma. The sequence continues at coordinate 31,894,038 of NC_050524.1, read as the reverse complement.
CACTACTCACAATGAGTTAGTGGATGTCGTACACACAGTTTCACTTCCCAGATTTTGTGTTTTCCACATGGCTGTCCCACTGTGTACATCGTCTTATTTATTGGGACCAAAACAAAAAAAACATCCCAAAAAAAAACCTTTTAAATGTTTTGTGAGAAAAAAAGAAAAAAAAAACAGATTTTGCCATTAAGTGTATCTATCTTTTTCCGCTCATCTGAGACCAGGTTGTAGGAACAAAAGTCTGAGCTAAGATGCCCAGACTTCCCTCTCTCTGACCACTTCCTCCAGCCTCTCTGGGGGGACCCGGAGGCGTTACAAGCCCAGCTGAGAAAAGTGGTCTCTCCAGAGTGTCCTGGATCTTCCTCGGCGCCTACGCCCAATGGCCGGAACACCTCCACGGGGAGGCATCCAGGAGAACAGATGCCCGAGCCACCTCAGCTGGCTCCTCTCAATGTTTTCAGGTGAACTTGTTGAGACTCAAAGTGTCGTCAGCAGGCTCACATCAAGACAGAAATACTTGCAATTTGTGACAGACCCAGAAGTGAAGTCCTGCCAGTAACAGACCGTAACCACGACCAGTACTTAAAGACTTCTGCACTTAAACATGGTTTTGAGAACCCCACAGAGCTGCAGGTCAGTTTACTGGACATGATGTGTACTAGGGTTTCTAGACTAATTATTCAGAACTGACTCCACCTGCAGGCATCAGCAGTTAGCACCAAACCAATGTGGTTAGTGTGAATGGCCCAGTCACTGCACGTTCTTACCTCAGAGAGATCATAGAATCATCATCATC